>NW_007089348.1:28457-41297 GCF_000164805.1 Carlito syrichta
AAAAATACTGCCTCCTAGGAAAGGTCAGGAAGCACACACCTCGAGTCTGTACAGTTACACTCACAGAATTTGGGTGACTTGCTGTAAAATCAAATGACCCCTCAACGGAGGCTTTACAGTGTAAACCCTTGAGAAATCACCTGTCTCCCCAAGAACCTGTTCCTCTATGCCCACATGGCCCCCATTGGACACAAGCCCATTTATCAATGTGTGACCAGGGACGATGCCATCTCTGTATCTTCAGTGATGAGCAGGGTGTCTGCCATATGAGGCACACTTAGTCTTTGGAATAAATAGAAATAATTGAACAAGTTGATTTGAAGTCTATATGTTTTCGAGGAGGCCCCTAAGTTGTAAAACATGCACTTTCCCAAGCTTTTTGATTAAGATCTTCTGTTGCTGTATGTTATGTCCAGAATAGCATGCTGAGTTCTAGATAGAATTGATTCCTGTTGCCAAGGAAGAAACTACAGTCCCATGGAGGCCACATCCCCACTCTACCCCCTCCCCTGGCCCCATGGCCCGCTCCAACTCCTGTCCTAATTCTCTGCTCCCTGTCAAGCTTCTTCCCACTGTTTCTTCACCTCATACTCACCCTTTCTCCCTCTTCTCTGCTTTCTGCACCTACAACTCCCTGCAATCTGCCCTTGCGGGGGTCACCAAGCTGTGAATTCTGCAGTCGTGTGGTAGTCCTCTGAACCCTCATTCCCCCTCAGAAGCATTCTGCACATGGGACACTTCCTCAGCTTCCACGCTCCACTCCTTTCCACTTTTCTGACTGCACCTTCTCTGTCTCCTTTGCCAGTTCTCCCTTCCTTCCCCAATCTCAGTGTTGGCTTTCCTTTCAGCTCTGTCTGGGGCTCTCTTTTCTCACGTTGCTTTCCTGGTTCTATTAATCATGGATACACATCGGAAGCCTCTGGGGGTTGCATTCTTTTTTTTTTTTTGTAAGCTACACATATCCAGACCTCAGAAATTCTGCGTTATTAGGCCTTTGGTGTTTTTATTTTGAAAAAAGAAAATTCCATAGGTAATTTTTGGTAACACCCCTTGTTAAGAACTGTGGCACACACACACTTTCTCCCTCTCTCTAGGTAATCTCATCCTCTCCTAAGGTTTCCACAGGCTGATGATTTCCATATCTAAATTTCCACCACAGTTTGCCTTTAACTTCAAATCACTATATACAAATGTATTCCTGGGTGGCTCAGAGGCTTCTCATACAACTCAACATGTATGGAATGGAAATCGTGACTTATGTCTCCAGATCTGCTCCTCCTCCTGTGCTTTGGATTCCAGTAAGCATCATGGTCATTTGTACATTTAGAACATGGAACGTTCTCCTTAATTCCTCCCTCACCCCTCATACTCAATGAAGCACCATGTCTTGCCAAGTCTGCCCCATAAATATGCCATTGCTAATAAGAAGCCTTTTTTTTTACTATAAAAAAGAGGCCATTTTGAGTGATTCCACCCCAAATTTATCAACTTTACTCACTTTTCCCTATTTCAGCAACAACATCTTGGTGCAGACACTGGTTCTTGGGATGGTTGAAATGCCTTTCTCATTGATCTCTCTGCATCAGCTCTTGTCTCCTTTCTTCCGCTATTTACATGCTCCAGAGTAGGTTTTTTGTTTTTGTTTTAAATGAAGATCTATTTACATCATAGCTTCACTTGTGACCTCTCAACAGGTTCTCAGTGCACTTGGAATGGTCTAACATTCTTCGGGAAGCCCCCATATCATCTGGTTCTTTCTTCCTCTGCAGCTTTATCCTAAGTACTATTATTTTCTTTCCACTTCCCTTTGTGGTCAAATCTCATCGGGCTTCCTTAGGTTCCTTCTGGTTTCTTTTTTAAAAATTTTTTAAAAATTTATTTTAAAATTGTGGGGTACAGTTAAGGGTTAGGTATACAAATGTTCGTTGTGAAGGTCCCCTTGTTGTTGAGGTGTGCCCCCACTTCCCCAGGTAGATATCGACTACCATTAATCCCAACTCCCTGCCTCCTCACCCCGCAGTTTCCCACCACTGTCAATCCTTTTCTTATAGCATTACGGCAGTTGTTCAAGGTCCACTTATGAGTGAGAACATGTGATGCTCAGATCTTTGTTTCTGTGAAAGGTCACTCAGCATTATGAACTCTAATTCCATCCAGGTTGCTGCAAAATTCATGATTTTGTTCTTCTTTATGGCTGCGTACTATTCCATCGTGTATATGTACCACATTTTTTTATCCAGTCCTCTTTTGATGGGCAGTGCAGTTGATTCCATGATCTTGCTATTGTGAACAATGCTGTGATAAATATATGTGTGCAGGTATCCTTTGCATAGAGTGATTTGAGTTCTTCCTGGTATCAAAAGAAGACATATGAGCAGCCAACAGATACATGAAAAAATGTTCAACCTCACTAGTCATCAAGGAGATGCAAATTAAAACTACACTGAGATATTACCTAACTCCAGTCAGGATGGCCAATATTAATAAGTCAAAAAATAACAGATGCTGGAGAGGATGAGGTGAAAAGGGAACACTTCTACACTGTTGGTGGAAGTGTAAACTAGTACAGCCTCTGTGGAAATCAGTGCGGCGATTCCTAAAAGCTCTAAAAATTGACTTTCCATATGGTTTCAAAGACTTGTACGTGCTGCTGGGTGCAGTGGCTCACTCCTGTAACTTAGCACTTTGAAAGATGAAGGCGAGAGGATTGCCTGAGCCCAGGGGTTTGAGACCAGCCTGGGCAACTTGGTGAGACCTCGTCTCTACAATAACTCAAAAAATTAGCCAGGTATGGTGTTGCACGCCTATGGTTCCAGCTACTTAGAAGTCTAAGGTGGAAAGAAAACCTGAGGTCGAGGCTATGGTGGCCGTGAGTGTGCCACTGCACTCCAGCCTTGGTGACAGAGTGAGACTTCAACTCAAGCAAAAAAACCCAAAAAACTTTGCATGTGCAATTCCCCTGACCTGGCAGGCCCTTCATCAGAGTTCCGCTTGGGTGGTTCCTTCAAATCCCTCATGTCTCAGCCCAAACCTCACTTTTTCTGGCTTTATCTGCTGCACTCCTATTATGGCTGGGCCCTTCTTATAATACCCTGAAGTTGTAGTTCTAATTGTTATTCATTATGTACACAATTCATTATGTAACTAGCTCTCTGATTATTTATCTGGTAGTTGTCTCTCCGCAAGGCAAAGGCTTCGCGCAAGCAGGGACTACGTTTATGTCATTTTCCCCAGTGCCCCTAACTTTTAGCATGGTGCCTTAAATTTGGTAAGCTCTCAATGTGCATGCATTGAATGCATAACTAAGATAGGGGTTAAGAAAGAAATATATAAAACAAGTCCGGGCATGGAGGCTTACTCCTGTAATCCCTGCACTTTGGGAGGCCGAGGCAGGAGGATTGCTTTGAAGCTGGAAGTTTGAGACGAGTCTGGACAACATAGTGAGACCTCTACTGAAAAATAAAAGACTAGTCAGTCATGGTGGCATACATCCACAGTCCCAACTCCCTGGGAGGCTGAGGCAGGAGGATCGCTTGAGCCCAGGAGTTTGAGTCAACGTGATCACACCACTGCACTCCAGCCTGGGTGACAGAGTGAGTATCTAAAAAAAGGAATAACAAACCAGAAAGTATTTTAGAGGCATCATAAGTGGAAGCATGAACAAAGCCCAGTGGGTACTGGAAGAAAAAGAGAGCGAGATGATCCTGTTTTGTTGTTTTTGTTTTTCCTTAAAGACAAAATTTCACATAGAAAGGGATATTTGTGTTGGCCCTTCATAAATGGTGAGGTTTTTCAAGGATGGGGACTGGTGCCCAAGGTGGTGGGAAGAACAGAAGCAAAGGCATGAAGGTAGAGAACTTGGAGTGACTTGTGGAACAACAAACCGTTCAATTGGCTCGAGGGGGAGGCCTGCACTGGGGAGGTCATGGGGATGAAGCTGAGGGATAGGGAGGAGGAAGGCAAACGAGGGGGAACAGAAGGCATTTATGCTTCTGATTTCCAGTCAGGCTTCAAGCAGAGTTGTGAGGAAATTGATCTGACCTTGGTGTGCAATGGAAACTTTGAGCATTCAGACACAAGCTGGGAAAATTGCAATGAACTTTGGGAATGACAATGAGAGCAAGAACTCAGGCTGTTGTCATGGGAGTGGCAGGAGAGATGGACTCGAGGCGAAGACGACAGAAATAGCATTGCTAGGAGTTTAATGACTAAATCCAGGACAGCAAGAGGAAGAGACCTGGCCCAGATCCTTAGGTCAGAACACTAAAGGAAAGGCCATGCCTTGGCAAACAATTTCAGAATAGTCACCAGTTAGAACTCAAGGGGGAATTAATGATTGCATCAAGTGTCCAATCTGCAAAGCTACAAGAGTTCATTTGTTAGACAATAAATATCTTCACCTAGATTCTCTGCTTTCTGTCCACAAAGTCCACTCTGCTGGCATCTTCCTACTAAATGAGTAGTTGTTGAGGAGGAGGAGTTTTTTTGTTTTTGTTTTTGTTTTTGCGTTGGAGTCTCACTCTGTCACCCAGACTGAAGTGCAGTGGGTGGCATGCTCCCAGCCACCGCAGCCTCAACCTGCTGGGCTCAGGCGATCCTTCTGCCTCGGCCTTCCAAGAAGCCAGAATTATAGGCGCATGCTTCCATGCCCAGCTAATTTTTGATTTATTGTAGAGATGAGGTCTCGCCAAGTTGCCTGGGCGGGTCTCGAACCCGTGGGCTCAGGCAATCCACTCGCCTTGCCCTCCCAAAGTGCTGGGATTTCAGGCAGAGCCACCGAGCCCAACCAGGAGGTGGTTTTTAAGCTGATTTTTAGAGGGGTGATTTTAGAATGTGAGGTTTTGTGGTTTTTTTCCATTAAAAAATGTTACTCTTTTCTTTTCCCAGACAGTTGTTACGGTTCAGTCCACTTCACAGGTATACCTCAGGCTTCCAAATGACTATTTCACACTGACTACGTAAACCAGTGACTCAGTGTGTTGCTTTAGAACCAGATACATGTGGCTTTGCTTCACTTGAGGAATTCAGTAAAGAACATACTTCATGTCAGCAGAAACCCTCATAAATCTACATAGAGAAAGACACGAACCCCTGTTATAATCATATGGCTGCTTGGAATTTGTTTCCTTTTCTTTATGGAAGAACTCTGGAGTTTTCGCTAAGACCTCAGAAAAAGTTTATGTGTGTTTGGGAGCTGATTTTGAGAAGGGATACCGAACTACTCTTCAAGATGAGAAAAAAAATCACCAAAGGAGGAAATAAAATTCTAGGGTTGTTATTGTGCTTTGTACGTAAGAGGTATGCATTTTCTCTCTAGCCGTGTACTCTGGAGAAACTGGCCAGAAAAAACTAACAAAGTGATACAGCCCTCCACAGTGTCTTCTGCACAACGGCAGAGCTTCTTGCCCTATGTGTATAAACTATGTGTCCTGGAATAGAAACTCTTCCAGAAGCACCAAAACACGAACAGAAGAGACAGCGAAGAGAGATGGATTTTTTTTTTTTTTTAGTTGTTAAAGAACATTTATGCCATTACCATTTCAGCTTGGATAGAGCTTCAGTTCTTAACAAAATTCTATAAATAGCATTTTCAGGCTGTGCGTGTTTTCAGTCAGAGAAATTGGGATTGGTAAGATTAAACAAAAGGAGATAAATATTTAGGGGAAGTCTTCAGGTGAAGGGTTTCTGCAAAAGACACCTGCCCGGCTTGGCAGAGGGGACACAGTGGCCTGGCAAAACCTCTATTTGAATACTTTGGTTGGATTGATGACCTCCCGTGGCTTTTGTGGCATGGAAAAAACATGATTGGTTTTTTTTTTCTTTCTGAGTGGAGCACTATATGCTTCTGTAAAGCATCCTTGGTCTCATGGACTTTAGTAGCAAACTTGGGGAGACTCAGATGTGCTTGATATTGGAAGCACATTTAGGATTTTATGTATGCTACATTACAAAATTACCCTGGGAAACTGATATATAATTTATTTAACGTTATACTCCAAATACAAAGCTTTTCATTTTGACACAGGGTCATTTACTTAGTACTTTATTAGTCTTTTAAAACGTTTTTGTTTCATTCCTGGCCTGAATGACAACATTCCTTGTGTATGTGCATGTACGCACACCTGAAATCTGTTGTCTTATGAATGACTTTAGGAGACTTTGAAGACTGGTCATCATGCCTAGTGATCAATGCACAGGGACTCCCATCCCAGAGTGCAGAGGCCTTGGGGCTGTGGTTGCCACCGTGGGGTTAAGAGCATCCTGAGTGTTCCTCTCCTTGTGGCCAGGTACTCTAATATTTTTGCCTTTTGGTGAGGAGAACCAGAAAGCATTGCCCTTTTAATTTATAGATGACACTTTTAATTTATAGATGCAAGTGTCCATTTGAGATCAGAATTAGATTTCAGAGTCGTTCTGATTGGAGCTGAGACACGAGAAGAACAAAACTTTGTTCTGTGGTAACCGCATCCCCAGGTTATCAGCGCATTCTCTCTGTCTCTTGCATCAGCTCATACCTGGCTGCTGCCCAGGACTCCTGTGGGGTCCTCCCTAGGGCATCTGCTTGTCCTTACACACTCACAGAAAGTCCTGTGTCTCTGAGATCATCTCCATTCATTGCTGTTTTCTACAGGCTTCCATCTTCTGATCACTTTTTTCTCCCTGACATCCACTGATGGCTTCAGCATGTTCTTCATTCTCTTGACAAATATTTGTTCTTGATTGATATTGATTGAAAAGATAGTCCTCCTTCTACCTAAGGTCGATTTCTATTCCTGGACTCTGCATCCCATTGCCTCTGGCCTCCTTTTGACCTACTGAATTTATCTACTTAATCTGTCTTGGATTTTATTGATAGATAGGTAGATAGACAGATGATAGATAGATAGATAGATAGATAGATAGATAGATAGATAGACAGATAGATAGATAGTCTTGCTATGTTGACCAGGCTGCTCTCAAACTCCTGGCTTCAAGCAATCCACCAGCTTCAGTCTTCAAAAATGTTAGGGGGATTTATTTTTCTGTCTCCATCTTTACTGCCTATTTATTTATTTGTTTGGTTTTTTACTGCCTCTGCCTTTCTTCAAGCTATCATAACCCTTCACAGTTGCTTTGTTCCCCTAATTTATCTCCCTGCACCCAGTACTGCCTTTTTCTTTTTGCTTTTTTTTAAGCCGGAGTCTCACTCTGTTGCCCAGGCTGGAGTACAGTGGCACGCTCACGGCCACTGCAGCCTTAACCTGCTGGACTCAGGCAATTCTTCCAACTCAGCCTTCCAAGTAACTGGAATTGCAGGCATGTGCCACCATGCCCGGTTAATTTTTTAATTTATTGTAGAGATGAGGGCTTGCCAAGTTGCTCAGGCTGGTCTTGAACCCGTGGGCTCAGGCAGTCCTCTCACCTCGGCCTCCCAAAGGGCTGGGATTATATGCATGAGCCACCGCACTCGGCCAGTACTGCCTTTTTCTAGACCATTCTGCCTCGTGAAGTCAGAGTGAGTTTTCCTAAATGTAAACCTGAGCATTTCACACAACTCTGTCTTTTCCTCCCACCCTGGGCTCTCCTTGGTTGTTAGAATAAGGTCCGAACTCCCCCCAGCACAGCACTCAGGGCTTTTCATGATCTGGCCTTTGCTTAGCTCTGGAAGGATATAACAAGTCACTTCTTAGCAAATTAAGCAGTGATATGGAAAAGTGAAGTTTTTTTATATTAAAAAGGATTTTTTAAAAAAAAAAGACAATTTCCAGTATATGCATGGCTGAACTTCAAAGGATCTGGAGAGAACTTTGGAGCTTATGAAATATGTCTTTATAGGCTAAAACTGTTCCTGACATTTGCAGAATCTCTAAAAATCATGCCCTTTTCTTTTGCTTGCCTATGGATTCATGTTTGGGCAATTTCTTTTATATGGAAGATGTGATTCATAGGAGAGATTTGTTGGTAATTTAGAAACTATGACTTTTAATTATGGCAAGTTTCCTGCACAAGACACATGTTCAATCTTTGCCTGTTTCCTAAGAGGTAAGATGGTGACAAACCTACTATACTACCTCTGAGAGTTTGTGAAACAACTAATAAAAATATTAGGCTATGTTATAGGATATGAAGCTGGCTTGCAAATAGCAATCTTTCCTTAATGTGCATGATCACTTATGAGTCCTTTGGAACTGTTTTTAATCCCTGAGGTTAGCCCATATGTAATTTAAGAAAGAATAATCAGATACATGGTGATGATATTTCCTGCTTCTTAGTGTATATAGTGTGATACATAATGCCAAGAGAAACCATGACATTGAAAAGAAAATCAGCTAATATTTAGCATTTATGAATATAATTTTGTTTTCACAACTCTTTCCAAACCTCAACTAATTAACTTACACACATCTCAGAGAAAGGTGATGATTATCTGTTTTACAGGTGGGAAGAAACCTGAAGTTAGTTGTTAAATGCCTTGCCCCAGGCTACGGAGGAGGGGGATGTTTTGTGCCTGGCCTAGAACCTGACATCTAATTCAGCTGTACCACACTCTCTCTGAATAGTGTTTTTGCTTCCTTTAGCAGCTACCTTGATTGTTGATTGAATGCATCACTGTCAATTGATCTTCAATGGCTAGAAAGTTGAAGCTAATGTGTTTGTGATTCACTTGGTCTTCACAGGGACTTAAATCAAGGAAACTTTTTTTTTGGTGGGGGGGACAACTTTTAGGAAAAACAAAAAGGAGGCTAAGGAAAGATGGAAAAACATGATACACCAGGAAGTGCTTTTGCTCCAGCATCGAGATGAGTGATAAATGATGGCCTGTATGGTTTCTGGTGATGAAACTTAAGCATTTAGTGTTAAATGTTAATTGAGAATGAGCTTGCCCTACCTAGTGCACTGGGATGAATTGTAAGCTTCTAGAGAGCAGAGATGATGGTGTAATTCCTTTGTACCTGCAAATTGAGGGTGACAGGTTAGACAGGTTGTTCACAATGCTCTTTGAAAAGGGAATGTCAGAGGTCTTAGATTGCTTGCATTCCTTGATTTGCATAACAGATATAGTCCCCTCAAGTTTATGTAAATGCAGTCATATTTTTTAGAGCACCAGGAACTCCTACCTTCTAAAGGATCCTTGTTTGGAATCCATTTGAAAATGAACTAAACTATTGTGTATAGACAATGGCTTCTGAATTAATCTATTGTGCAGATTTGGCTTCTCAAATAGTGAATTTTTAAAAGCAGAGCCTTTTTGTGAACTTGTCAAAAAACGCAGAAATGCTACTCATACATAATAGAAGGTAGCAGGGCCCGGGAAGAACATGATCTTTAGAAACAAATGTCTTTGGGTTGCAATGTAAATTCTGCCGGTTAATACTGTGTGACCATAGACAAGTTCTCTCTGGTTAGTTTTACAAAAGTTGCAGCACTTTTATACTAAGGATTTTAATTTAACTAAGTCCTGGACAGCTTTTTTTTTTTTTTTTTTTGAGTTGGAGTCACTCTGTTGCCCAGACTGGAGTGCAGTGGCCGCTCCCGGCCACCGCAGCCTCGACCTGCTGGGCTCCGGTGATCCTTCCGCCTCATCCTTCCAAGTAGCTGGAATTACAGGCATGCACTACCACGCCCGGCTGATATTTTGATTTATTGTAGAGATGAGGTCTCCCTGCCTAGGCGGGTCTCAAACCCGCGGGCTCAGGCAATTCACTCACCTCAGCCTCCCAAAGGCGTGGGATTACAGGCTGAGCCACCAAGCCCGCTTCTGGGCAGCTTTAATGCAATTTTAAGGCCGCTCATACAGATCTCTCTCTTTCTTTTAATATTTGCATGGTATTTCATAACATAGGTTCACCATAGCTTATTTATGTATAATTTTATTAATGTATCCATCACTTTTTTTGTTTCTTTAAAACAAAGGTTCTACAAAGAACATCTTTATAATATGTGCTTACATATGCCTATTATATATGTAGGGCAGATTTCTAAAAGTGAGCTGACTAGGTTTGCACATATTTAATTTCATAGATCCTGAAGTTATACTCCGAAAGGGCTGCGTTATACAAACAATATATTAGAGTGCTCACATCCTGACACCATCACTTTTACAGGGTAGTGTCAGACATTCTCATTTATGTAATCTGTTGGATGACAAAAAAGGAACTCTCTGTTGTTTTTATTTGTATTTATTTAATTGTGGGTGAACTTAATAAACAGATTTTACATGAGTGTTTAAGCCAATCAATTTTGTTTTGGGCATGCAACTTAATACAACTCTAAGACTGAGAACTTCCTTGACAGTCCTGTTTGGTATAATGGTTTCAGTAATTTGCAGAGTGATTCCAATCCCAACATTATGGGTTAAAAAACTAAACGACAAGTGAAAGCTGTTCCCATAGTGTCTTCAGCTTTATTAAGACTCCTGATTACTAGACAAGCAGTTTGGAGCTGAAATTGATGAGGAAGTTTCTAAACAAAGCCCTGGAAAAAACTTAATTTCAAGGAACATGAAACTAAGATTTTAGAAGAAGAATGGTTATTTAATGGAAAATAATTTTTTGTTCCTGAGCTCTGGCTTTCAGCTAGAGAATCATTAGTTGCCATGACATTTTGATGTAGTTGGTAGTAGTTCTAGGCTTAGTCACTTTAATTATTGATTTGAACAGCCCACAGAAATTTGGCCTGTAGCCTTTTGTAGAAAATGACCCTTCAAATGTGTTACTGTTGAAAAAAGAATATTCCTGTGCAAATATTAAGTCTGATAACAAATCTGTCATTCATTCTCTAACTTCTCTCTCTCTCTCTCTCTCTCTCTCTCTCTCTCTCTCCCCCTTCCTCTCTCTCCCTCTCTCTCCTTCCCTCCCTCCTTCTCCTCCTTCCCTCTCTCCCTCCCTCAGTCAAATTCTACTTGGGCCTTATAGTTGTCAGAAGTTTTCATCAGGTCCCATCCTATATTAATCAAAAAAAGAGGTGAGAGAGAGCAAAAAGATCAGAGCATAAAAGCAACCTCTTTTAAACTTACAAATATACAAAAATTGATTGCAATTTAAAAAAATTCAGAGTTTTTGTTGTTGTTAGCTTCTTATGACTGTAGTGACCTTTGTCAAACACGGATCGCTATTTGGAAAATTTTGTGACAGTGGGATTAAACTGAAACACCAAGAAGTGTAGAGTTTATGTCTCGTGGTAGAACAAAAACATCATTGCAAAGAATCACAGGTAGTGCCTTTCCCTTTAAGGGATTGTAGTACTCCAACTACCATCTCAAATCTTGTTTTGAAGGAGGGTCTAATCCAAGTTCACCTTCATAACTAGAACAGAAATATTTGGTACATAATGATAAGACTATGAGCTAATTCTATCCTATCACTTAGTTCATTTCAACTAGAGTAATTTGGTGGGGAAGGAATGATGGTGGAGAACAGATATAGGACAAGGGAAAGGAACAGACACAGAACATTGGAAAGGGATAAGAAGCCGGTGAAGAAAAACCTGTCTGGTGTGATCTGGCCTTGAAAAATGCTAGTGGATAAGAGGATTTTTAGGAGAAGGGATGGCTAATTTTTATGTGTGTGCGGTTTGCACATCTGCAACTTAAACTGTCTTCATTTCACCAAAACTTTAGTAAAATCTGCTTACACTTACCCTTTGTGTGAGTGAGCTATTTTTTTTTTCATGCTATTATTCTTCTGCTGGAAATCCAGGAAGCATTCTGAGTTGATGGGGTGGACGTGTGACGGAGGAGAGACAGCATGTATGAGCTATCTAGACGACTCATAGACTCAACTGATCATCAGAGACAAAAGCTGTAAGTCAGCAATGACCGTGAGACTGTAACTATTGATGCTCCCTGGCCATTCCTCTCCCTAATCATTCTACTTCCTGCAGTCATCTCAAAGTTGTAGAAATCTCTGGGTGAGGGTGTGCTATGGTCTGAATGTATGTGTCCCCTCCAAAAATTCATGTCAAAATTTAATCTTCAATGTAGCAGTATTAAGAGGAGGGCTTGAAGAGGGATTAAGTCATGGAGGTAGAGCCCTCATAAATGAGATTAGTGATTTTATAAAAGGTCTGGAGGGAAATTAGCTAGGTCCCTTTTGCCTTTCCCTTTGGCCATTTGAAGATGCCCAGAGAGTGCCATCTGTGAGAAACCCTTCACCAGATGCCAAATCTGCCAGCACCCTGATCTTGGACTTTTCAGCCTCTGAAATTGTGAGAAATAAATTTCTGTTGTTTATAAATTATGTAGTATGTGGTATTTTGTTTTGTTTGTTGCACAAACAGACAGACAGGAGGAAGGAGGAACAAGCAATTTTCCACAAAGTGTGGATGATATGCTCAAGGACATTGTATCTAGACTTTGGAGGCCACATTTATGTAGGCAAATATCTGAATTGCACCTTGCAGTTGATTGTAGAGATGAGGTCTCTCTACAATCAATTTGTAAAACAACATTAATTGGAGTAATTCAGGTTTTTATGTGAAGATACATTTCCATTTCTCTGGGATGAACGCCCCAAAATGTGAATGTTGAGTCATGATAACTTCCAAACTGGCTTTTCACCAAGATGGCAGCGAAGACAAAGAAGGAAGCCATCGCTCCTCTCAAAGGCAAAGGCAAAGCAAAGATCAAGAAAGCAGTGTTGATGGGTGTCCACAGTCACTGTCACAGTCACAGTCATACACAAAAGATCTGCATGGCACCTGCCTTCTGACTGACTGAGACACCAGGGCTCCAGAGGTGGCCCAAGTCTCTGCAGAAGAGTGCTCCCAGGAGGAACATGCTTGAGTACCATGCCATCATCAGGTTCCCTCTGACTGCTAAGTTGCCCATGAAGAAGGGAAAAGACAAAACGCTGGTGTTCA
>NW_007089348.1:41317-46958 GCF_000164805.1 Carlito syrichta
TACTTCCTGCAGTCATCTCAAAGTTGTAGAAATCTCTGGGTGAGGGTGTGCTATGGTCTGAATGTATGTGTCCCCTCCAAAAATTCATGTCAAAATTTAATCTTCAATGTAGCAGTATTAAGAGGAGGGCTTGAAGAGGGATTAAGTCATGGAGGTAGAGCCCTCATAAATGAGATTAGTGATTTTATAAAAGGTCTGGAGGGAAATTAGCTAGGTCCCTTTTGCCTTTCCCTTTGGCCATTTGAAGATGCCCAGAGAGTGCCATCTGTGAGAAACCCTTCACCAGATGCCAAATCTGCCAGCACCCTGATCTTGGACTTTTCAGCCTCTGAAATTGTGAGAAATAAATTTCTGTTGTTTATAAATTATGTAGTATGTGGTATTTTGTTTTGTTTGTTGCACAAACAGACAGACAGGAGGAAGGAGGAACAAGCAATTTTCCACAAAGTGTGGATGATATGCTCAAGGACATTGTATCTAGACTTTGGAGGCCACATTTATGTAGGCAAATATCTGAATTGCACCTTGCAGTTGAGAGGTTCTCCTCACAGAAAAAAAGAGCTAACTTCCCTCATTCTGCCTCGTGAAAGCACACACAACTTTAGAGGGTCCATTTGAGAATATCATCAGTTAAGTGAGTAAAAACAATTTGTAAAACAACATTAATTGGAGTAATTCAGGTTTTTATGTGAAGATACATTTCCATTTCTCTGGGATGAATGCCCCAAAATGTGAATGTTGAGTCATGATAACTTCCAAACTGGCTTTTCACCAAGATGGCAGCGAAGACAAAGAAGGAAGCCATCGCTCCTCTCAAAGGCAAAGGCAAAGCAAAGATCAAGAAAGCAGTGTTGATGGGTGTCCACAGTCACTGTCACAGTCACAGTCATACACAAAAGATCTGCATGGCACCTGCCTTCTGACTGACTGAGACACCAGGGCTCCAGAGGTGGCCCAAGTCTCTGCAGAAGAGTGCTCCCAGGAGGAACATGCTTGAGTACCATGCCATCATCAGGTTCCCTCTGACTGCTAAGTTGCCCATGAAGAAGGGAAAAGACAAAACGCTGGTGTTCACTGTGGATGTCATGACCAATAAGAACCAGATCAAACAGGCCGAGAAGACACTCCATGACACTAACATGGCTGAGTTCAGCACCCTGATCAGGCCTGATGGAAAGAAGGAGGCGTAAGCTCTATTGTCCCCTGATTATAATGCTTTGGATGCTGCCAACCAAATCAGGATCATTTCGGCTGAACCCAGTGGGATCATTTAATTAATTAATTAATTTATTTATTTACTATTTTTATTTTTGAGTCGGAGTCTCACTCTGTTGCCCAGTCTGGAGTGCTGTGGCATGCTCACGGCCACCGCAGCCTCGACCTGCGGGACTCAGGTGATCTTTCTGCCTCAGCCTCTCTAGTAGTTGGAACTACAGCCCTGTGCCACTGTGCCTGGCTAATTTTTTGATTTATTGTAGAGATGAGGTCTTACCATGTTGCCCAGGCTGGTCTTAAACCCCTGGGCTTAGATGATAATTTTAAATATGACTTTCTTTTCACGATTAAAAAAAAGAAAAAGGAAATGGCCGCACTGTTTTCCAGTACCATTTTCCATCCCCACTAGCAATGCATGAGTGATCCAGTTTCTCCACATCTCACCAGCATTTGATGTGTTGCTTCGTTCTACTTGAACCCTTCTGGTAGGTGTGTAGTGATACCTTATTGTCGCTTTAATTTTCATGTTCCAAGTGGATGATGATATTAAACATCTTTTCAGGTGCTTATTTACAATCTGTATATACTTTTTGTTGAAATCTCTTCATGTCTTTTGCCCATTTTTGAATTGGAATTTTTTCCTTACTGTTGAGTTTTGAGTTAAAAAAAAATTCTAGATGCTAGTCCTTTGTCAGATACACGGTTTGTAAATATTTACTTCCGATCCATAGGTTGTTTTTTCATCCTCTCAATAGAGTCTTTTGCATACCAAAAGTTATTAATTTTGGTGAGGTCCTGTTTATCAGTTTTAAGATCATGCTTTTGTTAAGTCTGATAACTTTTTCTTTGTCTAGCCTGAGATCCCAAAGATTTTTGCCTATATTTTTCCCTAAGATTTTATAGGTTTAAGTTTTACATTTAAGTTTATAATCCTTTTTGAGTTAATTTTAGGGGGTGAGAAAAGTCAGTTTATGTCTGCAACTAGGTTACAGGGAGATGGGAGGCATCATTACCAAAAACCCACTCAAAGGCAGTACGATTTACTCAGAATTTATACTCCATAGCCCCTCACCTACCCCTAAGGCTAAATTCACAAGGGTATGACTCAAGAGCTCCTAATTCTCCTTCATCCACCCCAAGACTAAATTAACAAGGTCTACAGGCAGTTTTGGCATGACTCAAGATCTCTTAATCATGCTGATGGTTTCTTAAAGGGGGCTGGGAAGTTACAACAATCAAAGAAGCTACCTTAGTACATTTAGATAGACAACTTTGAATCAAACATGAGAAATGTAAGGAACCCCCGTTTGTAGAGCCTTGGCCTATAAAACATTCCCCACTGTCAGTTGTACCCATGATTTCTATCATGGAGTTGCTGGCCCTTTCTGCTTGAACATTTAAATGGCCTCCTCTCTGTTTTCTTGCATTGTATTCAGGTTTAGCCATAAGCTCAGGGGTTTTAATCATACAGGATACAGCATTTAAACAATATCCAAAGCAGTAATCTGCATCTTAGAGCAGTTGTTACTGATTTACCTATACCAGAAAAGATACTTCTTAAGCCAGAGGGACTCCATGACAATGAATAAGAAAACCAGCCCAAAGTTCCATCAAAGACCCACCTGGGCAGGGAGACCTCATCTCTACAATAAATCAAAAAATCAGCCAGGCGTGGTAACGCATGCCTGTAATTCCGGCCACTTGGAAGGCTGAGACGGAAGGATCGCAGGAGCCCAGCGGGTCGAGACTGCGTTGGCCGGGAGCAGCCACTGCACTCCAGTCTGGGCGACAGAGTGAGACTCCAACTCAAAACAAAAAAAAAAAAAAGAGAGGAGTCTGAGGATCTAGGGTCTGCTGTAACCAAATGGTTTCCACCTCTTGCAGATCTGTTAACATAGAAACAACAAGAAGAATTAACAGTCACATAAATTCCACCTTGTTAGGCTAGAATGTAATTTAAAGCCATTCCACTGTCTAAAACTACCTTAGCCCAAGAATCTAAAGAAGCTTGGAAATTACTCAAAGGTTTTGTGTTTTTGTTAGCGACACTTATAAGTGTTTTAGATAAATTTCTTAGCACATATTGGTGGACCGCACCCCCCACCATGGTAACAAGGTATAAGCAGTAAAATACCTGTCTCCATCTAAGAGTCCTGCTGGGTGAGCCCGTGGAAGATGGGTAAACAATTTTAAATAGTTCAATAAGTTGTTTTAGACATATTATGAGCAGACATGGGAACGAAGATGGGCAAACAATTTTAAATAGTTCAGTAAGTTGTTTCAGACATATTATGAGCAGACATGGGAACAACCAGCATTTCTAAAAGACATTGTCCTGAATCAGTATCTTTCCACAAACAACTGAGGGTCCAGGGTATTTCCCACTGTCCATAAAAAAATGCATAGCCCTTGGGGGCACACTACATCATAGTCCCTAAACTGCTGATCTGGGCAGTCTTCAACATCCGGATGGGGCAGGAGCTGTTCACCAAAGATCCTTCAGTTTGTCCTTCTTTATCTGTTATATAATGTTATGCCAGAGTCAGGTTGGAAAACAAATTGTAATATCTCAGGTAATAAAACCCTTTCAGATGAGTTCTTATCAGATGAAAGGAAGGACCCTGAGAAACTTAGAATACACTTAGCTAACATTTTTGCCTCAGCATAGTCATTTTTGCTTCGACTGACATACTTTGAATCTAGCAAGGTTAGACATAGATAAATTGCCAATAGGCAGGTTTTAGGAAGCATTCAGACATTTTACTGCAAGCCAAGCTAGCAGCCTACCCTGCCCCCTCGGGCAAATCTCCATCAGCTACAAGACAAGGTCCAACCTTTCAATTCATGGTTTAGCATAATAATCTCTAAGAAACTTTCAGATTCCTTGTCAAAGGTGGAAGGTCAAAGATCACCCCTTAGCTGGCCAAAGCCATAGAAATGATAATAAGACCACCTTTCTGCTAAGGAGATTGTGAATTGGAAATGTCTGGCAGATCTCTTGCAGGAAAAATTCCTCCCCTACCTTGGGGAGAGGAATCTCCTTCTTCTCTTTCTCTCTCTCTCTCTAACCTACTTTTTAAATAAACTGTGTCTTCTCTTCTAACTTCTGTGCAATTCTTTGCATCTTTCTTGTGGCACTGGTACACACCAGACAACCACACCTTAGCAGGCCTGACCTCACATTCTGGAGGCCCCACTGGGAGTGTGACCCTAACACAGGCAGTGACTCCCCAAGTCTTTAGTTAAGAATTTGGGAAAGAAAAAGGTACAGTTTAGTCCTCAATTCCTTCCACTGGCCAGACATCATAGAGTACCCATGTGGGCCAATAAGCAGCAGGAGGCCCACATCACTAGGAGGGCTCATTCTTGAGTTGCCTATTCCATTTCCCTGGCAAGGTGCTATGGAGCTAGGAGGCACATTCCTGGAACTGTCTATTTGCTGACAAGAGTTTCCACATCAGTGATGTTGGAGCATGAGGGAAGGACATGGTTTGACATGATTTTGTAGCCAATTGTTTAAGGACGAGAGGGAGTCAGGTCTAGAGTTTAGTCTGAAAAAAATCCTGGATCAGATTTATATGACTAGTTATCACAATCTGGGCCCTTGATTTTGTCCTTTTCCTCATCTGGCCTAGCTTTTAAAAGAGACATGGATAACTCTGAGTTAATTTCATCTCTCAAAATGTAACCCTTACAATTTCACATGCCCAGCTCTTGTGCAATAGTCCTTGGGCCTAGAGAGATTGAATAATTTTAACTTTTGGGCCTGTTTCTCACAAGGACAATTCATTTGATTGTTACCTTCTCCTGGGCCTGAAGATGAGGCCCTGACTGGTGGGATTTAACAAGAGTCACTCAGGAGACAAAGCCCTGTAAGCCGTGAGTGTGTCCATTCCCTATCTCTATTTTCTCCCAGTCATTTGCAAGGGCCTGTTGGCCATGGCTGTTGGGGATGCACCTTAGAGAGTCTCCAAGGTGAAGAAGGCTCCTGCAGCCTTTTCCCTCAGAGTCAATCAAAGACAAGAGGCAGAAACTGTGAGAAAAGCAAGTTTATTTCTGCAATGAGTTTAGCAACATCATTACCAAAAACCTGTTCCTGAATTAATTTTTATAAGGTATAAGGTTAATGTTAGCCGGGCTCGGTGGCTCAGCCTGTAATCCCGCGCCTTTGGGAGGCTGAGGTGAGTGGATTGCCTGAGACAGCGGGTTCGAGACCCGCCTGGGCAGCGAGACCTCATCTTTACAATAAATCAAAAAATCAGCCGAGCGTGGTAGCGCATGCCTGTAATTCCAGCTACTTGGAAGGCTGAGGCGGAAGGATCGCCGGAGCCCAGCAGGTCGAGGCTGCGGTGGCCAGGAGCGGCCACTGCACTCCAGCCTGCGTGACAGAGTGAGACTCCAACTCAAAAAAAAAAAAAAAAAAGGG
>NW_007089348.1:47058-48341 GCF_000164805.1 Carlito syrichta
AAAAAAAAAAAAAAAAAAAAAAGGTTAATGTTAATTAATTAATTTTTGCCTATGGATGTCAGATGGCTCTTTTTTTTCTTTATTTATTTCAGATGGTTCTAACGTCACTTGTTGAAAAGATGCCAATTATTTTTTGGCAAAGGCACAAAGTCCATACAATGGAGAAAGGATGAGCTTTTCAACACATGATGCTGGAGCAACTGGATATCCATATGCAAAAATATAAACCTTAGCCCATACCTCACACCGTATATAGAAATTTAGCTCAAGTGAATGGTAGCTCTAAATGTGAACCCCAAAACTATAACATTTCTGGAAGAAAACAGAAAAAAATTTTTGTGACATTAGGTTTGGCACAGATTTCTTAGATATGACATCAAAAGCACGATCCATAAGATAAAAATGTTGGTAAATGGACTTCATTAAACAGTTTTGATCTTTGAAGCTGTTAAGAATAAAAAGACAAGCCATACACTGGGAAAAAGTATTTTAAAAACCCATATCTAACAAAAAAACAAACAAAAAAAGCTTGTATTGGCTTATGGAAATAACTTCTAAAATTCAATTACAAATACACAAAAAATTCAATATGAAATATTTATTCACCAAAGAAGAACGTGAAGTAACAATAAACGCATAAAAATATGGTCAACACAATTTGTCATTAGGGAAATGCAAATTAAAACTATAATGAGATACAACTACACACATATTAGAATGGCTAAAATAAAAATAACTATAACAACAACTGAGAATATCAAGTGCTGACAAGGATATGGAGCAACCTAAACTTTTATACTGCTGTGTAGAATGCAAATTGGTACAGCCCCTTTGGAAAATATTTAACAGTTAGACAAACATTTACTATATGATTCAGCGATTCCTCTTCTACACCCAAGGCCTTGAGCGTGTGCTCTTTGGGGTCAGGACTGCAACAGCAGACTCTTCGCCTTCGGGGTGCTTAGGAGCTGCCATTGGGTTGATGCCTTTGGGGCAAAGCTGACTATCACTTGGATGGGCATTTGCTAGGTAAGAACTGAATGAATAGCCGGGCTCGGTGGCTCAGCCTGTAATCCCGGGCCTTTGGGAGGCTGAGGTGAGTGGATTGCCTGAGCCCGTGGGTTCAAGACCCGCCTGGGCAACAAGACCTCATCTCTACAATAAATCAAAAAATCAGCCAGGCGTGTAGTACACGCCTGTAATTCTGGCTACTCGGAAGGCTGAGACGGAAGGATCGCCGGAGCCCAGCAGGTCGAGGCTGCGGTGACCGGAAGCAGCCACTG
>NW_007089348.1:48589-56274 GCF_000164805.1 Carlito syrichta
GATCCTTCTGCCTCAGCCTTCCAAGTAGCTGGAACTACAGGTGTGTGCCACCAAGCCTGGTTGATTTATTTGATTTATTGTAGAGGTGAGGTTTCGCCAAGTTGCCCAGGCTGTTCTCGAACCCCTGGGCTCAGGCAATCCTCTCACCTTCACCTCCCAAAGTGCTGGGATTAGAGGCATGAGTCACCGCCCCCGGCAGATTGCGTATCTCTTACTTACATAGGCTTATTTCCAAGATAGGAGGGTGCCAGTTCCTTACTTACACAGTCCTCTAATAACTAGTATGTCTATATTTGTTCTCAAATCTAGTTCTTGGTTAAGGGTGTTGGCTCATGCTTGTAATTCTAGCTCTTTGGGAGGCTGAGGCAAGAAAATCTGTTGAGGCCAGCAGTTTAACATCAGCTTGGGTAGCATAGTGAGATCCTGTCTCTAAAAAAAAAAAAAACAACAAAAAAAAACCTGGTCATCTTTTGGCCTCCTCTGACATTTCCTTCATGATTCCTTCATAGTTCTCCCTTTTTTTCTCATGCCCTAGTAGCACATTCTTGAAGTTCTTACCATTAGATTGTGCTTATATGTGTACCAGACATTTTTCCCAGGTTCATATGAAATTTAATTCCCTCTGGGCACCTCCTTGACTGTACTGGCTACTTTTCTCTCTGACCTCTAACTGGTCCACACCTCACAATTCTCTTTGTCTCTAGGTCATTGCTGCATGTCTCTGCTTCTCTTTCTCCTTCCTTCTCCCTGTCCTTCCTCTTTCCCATTGAGACTCTAGGCATTATACAGAGAGGTCTGAAGGCAATCCTTGTTCAATCTCCCCTCATAGTCAAAATATCAGTAGTGACTCTGCATCCGGTGCCAAATGTCTGTGGCCATATTGCTTATGAATTAAGTTGTCAAGTGTGAAGATTATAAAAGAGAAAGTTATTTGAACTGACTTTGCAGTATCTTTTTATTCATAGGGAGAGGCAGTGACATATAACACTCTGGATCCCGATTACTTGGATTTGAATCCCTGTTGTGCCATGTTTCAGCTGTGGAAACCTTGGGCGAGTTGCTGAACTCTGTGACTTGATTTTCACATCTATAAATAAGGATTTATCTCATGATGTTACTGTGAGGATTTAACTGGCTTTATAAAAAGCATCTGGGGGAGTGCCTGGTACATTGTAAGTGCTACATAAATGCCGGGTCTCCTCGTTGTGAGATGATTTCACCTCTGTAGACCTCGAAGATGATGACAGAAACAGTCATTAGCTACATGTGTCAAACAGTAGTTGGGGGGATTGAATCAGTTCCCAAAAGAGGATTCACTGTGACACTGAATGAAAACTGGCTGTCAAGATAGAAGGCCTAGAGAACTGAGAAGGTAGATGGGATATCCCCAAAGAACTCAAAAGTTCAGGAAGCTTCCCCACACCCTAAACAGAGCAATTTCACAGATGGCTTTGACCTTGGTGGGGACTGGGAGGATCAGGAGCCAGGAAGGCTGCTTGTTTCGGTCCAGTTCCCTGGGTGTGAGTGTGTGTGTGTGTGTGCGTGTGTGTGTGTGTGTGTGAGTGTAGAAGTGTGTGAATGTGTGTGACAGTGTGAGTGTGAGTGTATGTGAATGTGTGTATATGTGAGTGTAAGAATAAGTGTGTGTGTCTATACTGAGTGTGAGAGTGTTAGTGTGTGAGAGTGTCAGAATGTGTGAGTGTATGAGTGTGAGTCTGAGTGTGCTTATGTGCTTATACATGAGTGTGAGAGTGTGTGAATGTGAGTATGTGAATGTCAATGTGTGAGTATATGAGTGTGCGTGTGAGAGTCTGAGTGTGCTTATACATGAGCGTGAGAGCATAAGTCAGTGCACATGTGAATACGTGTGTGAAAGTGTGAGAATGTGTGAGATATATGTGTGAGTGTGAAAGGTTTGTGCGAGTGATGAGGTTTGATGAGAGTGGGAGGCAGGAAGGTGGATTCTTCCTTCCCCAATGCTCAGTGAACTAAGCAGGGCTACAGCATGAAGGGCCACGTAAAATGATAGCGCTATTAACCAGGGACTCAGCCTTGGTTCTCAACTGACTCTTATTTAGACCTGAAAAAAAATTATCTGCTAGGAACAAATATGAGCAAGCCTTGTGTTGGCCTTTGCAATGGATACGCCAGACCCTGAGAATCCTATTTTTATCTGTTGTATTTTGCTCTATTCTACCAAGCTAGTGACTCCTACCCCAATTCATCCCAATTTCATCGACATTTCTGAAGTGAAAAGAGGCAGCAAGGGGGTGCTTAAGTGTACACACACTACTGGGACTGGAAGACATTTCTAATTTGATTGGACACTTTCAGCATGCATCTGTTAAAGGCAGCTGAACAAGTTTACATGAACACTCCTTTTCATCTGACCTGAGGATGCCTGTGGATGCCCTCTCACAAAACAAATACAAAACACAACAAAACCCCCGAGCAGCTGGCAGCAGACTGGAGGAAGGAGTTGGGATCAGCACAGTTCTGTGCCCAGGAGGGATTTAGCTACAGACGAAACGGAGAAATAGGGCCAAAGGAGCCAGGCAGAAAATGGCCCTCACACTCACTAGAAGGACAAGGAGGTCATGTAGAAAGGGTGCCCAGCTCAGGGATTGCAAAAGGGTTCAGGGTATTGATTTCTTTTTCCCAGGCATTTGGATAGTGAAACTTCAAACAATTCTATATACCACAACCTCAAAAATCATAAAATGCTTAGGAAGAAACTTAACGAAAGGCATGTAGGGCCTCTACCTTGACAACTACAAACCATGCCTGGAAGAAATTAAAGAAGATTTAAATAAATGGAGAGATATACATGTCACAGGTCATGAGTCTGATATTGTTCAGATGTAAATTTTCCCTAAATTGATCTATACAGTCAACGTAAGCCCAATCAAAGTTCCAGCACACTTATTTGGGGGGGGGGGGGTAAGAATTAATATGCTGATTATTTAAAAAATACATATATATATAAATAAAATAGATTCTTGAATAGCCAAAACAATCTTGAAGAGGATGTATTTTGCATAACATAAATATTGACACCTAAACTGCAGTTATTTAAAAATTTTAACTCTTTTGGGGAAAAAGCTAAAATACTGATATGTCCGGGGGGGGTTATCTTTTTATTTTTACTTTCTATGTGTGTTTCACTGGTGGTTAATTCTGAAAATGAATGCAGTTAAAACTGCATTGGGTTCCTGGCTGCCCTGCTTCTCTTCCTAATTCGAAAGTCAGAAAGAGCATGGTGAGAGGGAGTCAACGAAACAGATGCTTTCCCTGCTGCTTCTGTTAGTTTCTAAGCATAAGGTCAAAAATGTAGCTCTAGCACACACAACTCTCTGAATTTACTAACAAGATCTCTGTGTAAATCTCAAAAGGCGGTTTATATTTATAACTGCTTCCTAATGTTTTCCCTCCTCTGGTTCTCTCTGTATACATGCTAACCATAAGGTTTAGAAAACTGGGGCTGTTTAGAGAATGTTAGAGAATATTGGATTAAAGCCAGGATGTATTAAACTTCTAAATGTAAATATGTCTTAACATCCTTTGGTGAGTGGGAGTGCAGCGAGCATTTATATTTACCATTGGTTCCCATAAATTCACATTAGCTGGGCTGCAAAGTTAATCTGGATATGAAACTTGAATGGAGCTCCTTGCCTATGTGCAGTCTGTGAGTGGATGTGAATGGTGATGACAGCTGCTAGAATAACAAAATTGAGGAGAGGAAAAAGGATAGCAGAGCTCTCATCCTGAGCTCAATTGTAGCTAATTGGAGGACCAGTCTCCATATCCAGGCAGCCTGTTCTGGGCTCAAATGGCAGACAGATGCTCTAAAGCCCTTGGGCTCAGGTATCTTATAATTGTAGATCCAGCCAAGGACAAATCTGATTTGTAGTCCACATTTCGACCTCTCTATTAGTAGCGAGGTACTGGGGGTTGTTCCCACTTTGCCTCCTCTCTCTGATTGTTTCCATCCCACTCCCAAGTGCTTGTCAATTTCCAGAACTACCTCCATATTTTACTCATAGTCCTCCAGAGATGGAAATCCAGAAAGGATGATAGGAAAGAAACCGGACTAGGGAAGGGAAGACAGACTAATTGTAAAGGTCACTGTGAAGCTGACCTGTGGGCTATTTGGGGCAGAAAATGCAAAAACTTCACTTGAGAGGTACATAGCTCTGGGAAGACCACACCTGCCTCTCCGATGCCAATGTTTAAACGGGAAAGGTAAAGTTAAAATGAACAGTGAGGGCAAGTTTGAAGGGAAAGAGCGTCATCAGAGCAAAGCACGATGTATACTTGGGAGGCACGGAAGTGGCGTTTGGTGACAGCTGAGAAGATTTAAAAACTAATTGTGTATTTCAAGCATCAAAACATTTCTGTTACTCAATATCCCACTTGCCTCTCAGGTAATCAGCAGGCCCCCGTGAGTGCCACCACCAATATGTGGGTCCTTGGGTACTAATCTTTAAAAAGAAGACTCATCCTGATGGTTAGGGTCATGGGGTAGCACCCCTTGCTCTTACCACACCATGGGCACTAAGGCACTCTACACACAACCAGTACACACAACATCAGATACTATTTTTGACCTCGGCAGAAGTCTTTATTAAGGTTAGAGTTACACGAACCCAAACATTGGGTTTCTTTAAACTAGGCTTTGAAACCCAGGTTGTTGTTTTCAAAAGAAATATTTGTAAAATTTGCCTTCTCCAGCGTCAGTTCTACCTGGTGTCAGGCCTGCATGGGGGTCCAGGACAGGTGGGCGGTCGGGCCGGGGTCCCTGGTGTAGCAGCACTTAGCATGTGAGTGAGGCCATGGAAACTCTGGCCTCATTGCATCTTACGTCACAGGGGTGGTTTTCAGGGATTCTTTGGGACAGTGGATTGAAGTCTTGCCACAGTCAAGAAAGTGCCCCAAAACTTCCGTGTGATATATGCTTCTCTTTCTCTCTCTCTCTTATTTTTAAAAAGAAAAACCCAGAAAGACGCATCAGATTTGTGTAAATGAGAGTACACCAGAGGGTGGCCAGTTTTGCCTTATAATCTTATGAAGAAAAATTTGTGACCCTACATATATATACACACACATATATATATCTCGAACCAGCACCGGGACTTTGTTTATATTGCAAATAAATATTAATTTTTCTTCTTTAAAAATAAATATTTGTAAACTTGTAAGAGAGAACACGCATCTTTCAACACGCATCTTTCATCACACATCTTACTGATCTTACACCTCCAGATCTGCACTGTCCAGTACAGTAGCCACTGGTGGCAATTGCACACTCAAGTCATGGCTGGTCCAAACTTAAGTGTGCTGTAATTATAAAATATACACTCAATTTGAGTGATGTGGTATAAAAATTTTAAAATTGCCTGTGTGTTCCCTTATATTTCTATGGACAGCACTGTTCTAAATTTTTAATAGAAATGTATAAAATAAAAACTGAACAAGAGGCCAAGTTTGTTTACAGATACTCATGAATTCAAGATACTTCTCTCATTTAAACAATTAAATATTTATTCAAACCAGTCAGGTGACTAATACAATGCAAACTGTGACAGTGCTTTCAGTTTGTTTTTTACTTTTCCATTTTTTAATTTTAAAGATGTGGGATACAATTCAGGGTTAGGTATACAAATGTTCATTATGCAGGTATCTTTGTTGATGAGGTGTGCCCCCCGAGTCCCCCCTTCGCAGGGGCAGATTCCCATTACTGCCAATCCCGCCTCCCTCTGCACCCGGCAGTTTCCTGATACTGCCAATCCTTTTCTTGAAAGTATTACAATATTGGCTGAAGGTCTGCTTATGAGTGAGAACATGTGAGACTCAGTTCTTTGTTTCTGTGATACAATGCTCAGTACTGTAGACTCTAAGCCCACCCAGGTTGCTGTGAAGTTCATAATTTTGTCCTGCTTTATGGCTGCATAACATTTCATCATGTATATGTCCCACATTTTTTTTATCCAGTCCTCTTTTGATGGGCAGCACGGTTGGTTCCATGTTCTTGTTATTGTGAACAATGCTGCAATAAACAAATGTGTACAGGTATCTTTTTTGTAGAGTGATTTGAGTTCTTCTGGGTATATTCTCAGTAAAGGGATTGCAGGATCGTTCGGAAGGTCGATTTTTAGATTTTTTAGGAATCACCATAATGTTTTCCACAGAGGCTGTTCTAGTTTACACTCCCACCAACAGTGTATAAGTGTTCCCTTTTTGCTGCATCCTCTCCAGCATCAGTTGTTTTTTTGTTATTGATGATGGCCATTCTGACGGGAGTTAGATGATATCCCAGGGTAGTTTTAATTTCCATTTCTTTGATGACTAGTGAGGCTGAACATTTTTTCATGTATCTGTTTGGCTGCTCATATGTCTTCTTTTGAGAAGTGTCTGTTCATACCCTTTGCCCACTTTGTAATGGGGCTGTTTTTTTTTTGTTTTGTTTTGTTTTGCTTTCTGGCATGTTTGAATTCCTTGTAGGTCCTAGATGTTAGGCTTTTGTCAGACATAGAGTTGGCAAATATTTTTTTCCCAATCCATGGACTGTCTCCCTGCTCTCTTGAAGGTTTCTTTGGCTTTGCAGAAGTCTGTCAGTTTGAAGAGGTCCCAGTTGTCTATCTTATCTCTTATGGCATGGACACTTGGGGTTTTGATCAGGAATTGGTTGCCAGTTCCAATTTTCATAAGGGTGTCTCCTGCATTTTCTAAGGTTCTTATAGTTTGAGGTTTTATGTTTATGTCTTTGATTCATTTAGACTTGGTTTTTCTGTATGTGGCTAGGTAGGGGTCCTGTTTCAATCTTCTGCATGTCGTCAATCAGTTTTCTCAGCACCGTTTACTGAATAGGTTCTTCTCTCCCCAGTGGTGGGTGGTGAAGGCTTTGTCATAGATGAGTTGGTTGAGAAATTGAGATTTTGCTTCTGTAATCTCAATTCTATTCCAGTGTTCTATATGCCTGTTGTTGTACCAATATCAGGCTGTCTTGATTATTGTAGCTTTATAAAAAAGTTTAAAGTCTGGGAGTGTGACGCCTCCTGCTTTTTTTTTTGTGGCTGAGGATTGTTTTGGTTATTCGTGGTCATTTATGTTTCCATAAGAATTCCTGTATATTGTCATTTCCAGGACTGAGAAGAATGCTGCTGGTAATTTAATGTGTGTTGTGACAAATCTATAGAATGCTTTGGATAGGATGAACATCTTAATATTGTTGATTCTTCAAATCCATGAGCACAGAATATGTTTCAATTTGTTTTTGTCATCTTTGATTTCTTTGAGCAGTGTTTTGTAATTTTCATTGTAAAGGTCTTTCACATCTCTGGTTGGGAAGATGCCAAAGTATTTGATTTTTTTTGTGACTACTGTGAATGAGATTGAGCTTTTTATTTGGACTGTGTTTATTGTTGATGTATAGAAATGTGACTGTCTTTTACACATTTATTTTATTTTATTTTTATTTATTATAAAGATGTGGGGTACAATTCAGGGTTAGGTATACAGACGTTGATTATGCAGGTACCGTTGTTGATGAGGTATGCCCCTCCCTCCCCTAGCAGTTTCCTTCAACTGCCAACCCCACATCCCTTCCCCTGACAGTTTCCCACTGACAGTTTCTTATAGTATTATAATTGTTCAAGGTCCGCTTATGAGTGAGAACATATGGTACT
>NW_007089349.1:0-442 GCF_000164805.1 Carlito syrichta
GTGGACTGCCTGAGCCCGCAGGTTCGAGACCCGCCTGGGCAGCGAGACCTCATCTCTATAGTAAATCAAAAAATCAGCCGGGTGTGGTAGCACCTGTAATTCCGGCTACTCAGAAGGCGGAGGCGGAAGGATCACCGGAGCGGCCACTGCACTCCAGTCTGGGCAACAGAGTGAGACTCCAACTCAAAAAATAAAAACAAATACAAAACAAAAATAAATAAGGACACAGATATGCCGGGCTCGGTGGCTCAGCCTGTCGTCCCAGCACTTTGGGCGGCCGAGGCGAGTGGAAGCTGAGGCTGGGCCTGTGCTCGTCACGCAGGCGCCCGGTGTCTCGGCCCCGCCCCTGGAGGTCGGCCTTGTGCTGGGCTGTCGTCTCTTCCCAGTTCTCTGGTGCGGTGGCCACTGGGGACTGGCCTCGCCGCCCAGCGCCCCCCCCCCC
>NW_007089350.1:0-443 GCF_000164805.1 Carlito syrichta
GAGGAGGCTGAGACCCGTGTCCACGCCCCATCCTGGCCTGGGGCTGCCCTCCTCCGCGGCACGGGTTGGCCAAGTCCCTCTGTCCCCCGCTCATCTTCCAGAAGCTTTCTTGGGAGCCACGTGGCGCGGAAAGGAAAAAGGGCGGGGAGCAGACGCGGACACGAACGGCACGAGGAAGAACCCCGCGGGTCCTGAGGAAGCGCCACCGGGGTGCCCAAGCACGAGGGATGCGCCACCAGGGTGCCCAAGCACGAGGGATGCGCCCTCGCCTGAGCACCCGCGGGTCCCGAGCTGGCAGCCCAACGGGCCAGAGGCAACCAAGGGCCGACACAGAAGGGGGTCGCCCCAGGCCCGCTCGCCAGGGACCCCGACAGCGCAAGGCCCGGCCGGCCAAGCCGGGCGGGCAGAGGGCGGCCGGGGCCCCACTCCGAACCGGGAAGGGC
>NW_007089351.1:0-345 GCF_000164805.1 Carlito syrichta
TGGAGTCTCCCTGTCGCCCAGACTGTAGTGCAGTGGCCGCTCCCGGCCACCACAGCCTAGACCTGCTGGGCTCTGGCTATCCTTCCGCCTCAACCTTCCAAGTAGCTGGAATTACAGGCTTGCGCTACCATGCCCGGCTAATTTTTTGATTTACTGCAGAGATGATGTCTCGCCAAGTTGCCCAGGTAGGTCTCGAACCCGCAGGCTCAGTCAATCCTCTCGCCGCAACCTCCCAAAGTGCTGGTATTATTGGCTGAGCCACTGAGCCCAGCTTCTTTTTTTAATTATAGAGATGTGGGGTACAATTCAGGGTTAGGTATACAAACATTGATTATGCAGGTACCC
>NW_007089352.1:0-348 GCF_000164805.1 Carlito syrichta
TTCCAGAGAGGTTGTACAAGTTTGCATTCCCACCAGCAGTGTAGAAGCATTCCTTTTTCTCTACATCCTCGCCAGCATCTGTTGCTGTGTTTTATTAATGATAGCCTTTCTTACAGTGGTTAGGTTGTATCTCAATGTGGTTTGGATTTGCATTTCTCTGATGATGAGTGAGGCTGAGGACGTTATCATGTGTCTGTTGGCTGCCCATATGGCTTCTTTTGAGAAGAGTCTATTCATGTCTTTTGCCCACTTTTTACTTTTTTTTATGATCAATATTTTTTATTATGATATTGTGGGGTACAGTTAAGAGTTAGGTATACAAATATGCTTCGTTCAGGCACCCTTGTT
>NW_007089353.1:0-333 GCF_000164805.1 Carlito syrichta
TGGATTACTAGTTAATTCAACTAGTTTAGTCACCTGGCTTGCCAGGTACCTAGCTTGTTAGTCAGCTAGTTAAATCAGCTAGCTAACCAGTTGGCTAGCTAGTTAAGTAATTCATTAAGTCAGTTGGCTTAGCTATTCTACTAGCGAGTGAACTGACTGGTCAGCTGAATTTTGTCGGGTGGCGAGTGAGCCTAATGGTCAGAAGACTTAACTAGTCGACCAGTGATTGAACCGACGGGTGAGCCAACTTAACTAGTCAGCTGTCAATTGCTAGCAGCTTGCTAGCAAGTTAAAAAGCTAGTTAAGTCCTTTGGCTAGACAGCCAGCTAGCTA
>NW_007089354.1:0-512 GCF_000164805.1 Carlito syrichta
CAGAGGGCCGGAAGGGGCGGCCGGCCGAAGCCTCTCCGGTGTCAGGCGGGGAGGCCGGGAGGCCGGGACGGCGGGCTGCTGAGAAGCCGGGGAAGCCGGCCCGCACGCTGGCCGGCGGCGGGCAGGATCGCTGGAGGTCAGGAGTTCGCGACCAGCCCGGCTGGGCGACAGACCCCGCTCGGCCGACAGAGAAACCATCTTTAAAAAAGACAAACTCTTCTACGCCGGAAAAGCTACTCGCAGTCTGTTGGCCTGTCTTCCCTAGTTCTTGAGCAACTAACTCAAGACCCGGTTTTGGATGCAGGGATGTTCCTAGAATGGGATCATAAAAAGGACTGAGCTTCACATCTGTGGCAGACTCTCACCGAAGCATTCTTGCGCCGAGAGTTCCTTCATTAGCTCGGCTGAAATACTCCCGAACTGCCAAAGGGAGGCAAGGGTCATCCCTTCTCATCAGGCTCGACGGGTGCAGCACCTCACGCCGTCTCTTGGCGCCACCACCGCCACGCCAC
>NW_007089354.1:679-12867 GCF_000164805.1 Carlito syrichta
GTCCCACCCCCTCCCCACCCCCCCTCAGTTTCTTAATACCCTCCTGATTCTTCCTGTTACTGCAAACAAGTTCTGAAAAACGATGTCACAAAAATGATAGTATTTTAGAATTCAGCTTTGTGTGGGTATTCTTTAAATAAAATCTTGTAATATGAATTTCAAGACAGTGAAACACACTTGCAAAATATTACAAGACTAAGTATATCACACAGAAAATCCTACGCGTTACGCGGTCTGTTAAAATGTTTTATGTATGCACCAAACTTTACAGCTCAAACAAAGTGGGAATAAATCTCCAAACATCAGAGCGAATATAATAGGCAACTTCACTTTTGCTTAACTGAACACTTCCTCGTCCATGAACATGGCCTTGGCCTCTAATTGGTAGATGACAGTAACTTAAGAAGCTGATGACCATAACACCCCCAGTTTTTCCTTAAAAGTGACAACATGGTCACTTTACTCCGCAAGGACACTTTTTAAGAAAACTGTGTCATGAGATACTGGAGAACTAGGTAGTAACAACCAATACGTGGCAACAGGACACATTCATTGCCTTTTTGTTTATACTCTGAAGCCTAAACATTGGCGTTAACACTGCTGCTGATCTGAATTACAGCTTAGTCAAGTTTCTGAACCTTCTGCCTTTTGTGTCTTAAAGCACTGCCAATATAGTAATGGCTCACTTTCCAGGCATTCACTTATCCAGAAACCCTAAATATCCTAACAGGTGGTCAATGAGGAAATGAAAAGATTCTTCGCTCTGGCAGGCAACATAAATATGAAAACACTCAGTAGAATACTTTGATTTTAGCTATTTTAACAATTATTTTGAGTTCAGTTTCTTGATTCACTTGATTTTCTGGCCCGAGTCAAAGACAAGGAAGCATGAAAACAGGCACATAAGGCAACTGAGAAAGAAAAGCCACGGAAAAATGAAAACTCAAGAAACCAACTAGCTCCAGAGTAAACAGCATTTGGGCAACTCATGGTCTCTAAGTGCATCACTGCGTTAACTTCCAACATACTATGTGACCTTCACCATGAGCAGAGGCAGGGCGGGGTCTTCCACACACCATACAACAGTGTTCAGATCCTCATCCGTGTAAGGGCGAACACAGCCTCCTTAAAAGACGCACCAGAGTTGGCGTGGTGGTCCTCAAGAAATGAAAGCTACTATTCTTCTACTTAAGAAGGTAGAAATAAATAAAACACATTTTAGATTGGTTAACATAAAAAGTTTTGGTGTCTAAGGGAGCATTTCAGTCACCTGGGAAAATTCATTTATGTGTAAAACCTTATTTGTTAATGACGCTGTGAATAAATGTAATGACTATTTCTTCTTTGAGAAGTAGGATAATGTGTCCTCTGAAGTTAGGACTAGGAGAGTTTGGAAAAAAGGATTTTCAACAAACGAAGCATATAATCTCCGAATTAGAATGACTAAGAGTGGAGGCTATACTCTACTTAAACAGTTATCACCTAGGAATCACAGTAAGATTATTTTGCTAATTTCAGTGAAGAGGTAAAAAAGTATGTTTAAAGACTAGAGATTTACTAAAACTGTCTGGTATCACCTTTTCAAACGGGAAAGTTATTTTAAAACAAATTTGAACATGTCTTTTCCCAAATAAGTCACTAGCCAAATGTGTAAAATTAAAGAACTTTTATTTCTTGACAAATGGGACATTTCCATCAGTTCCAACAGTGCTAAGACATTTCAGAGCTCCTACAAAACAGGTAGTCTAGCTATGATTTATTTAAAATGATAGATTATTACTGATAATCACCTGTTAATTTCATGTGGATTCCGTTTTCAATCTTATTACTACGTGAGAAAAGTGTAAAGATGCTAAAATTGCTGAATAAAAAACAGGGCAAGGGAGCCCATAACACTTACCAATAGTTAAAAGGATACGCCATCAAATTGTGTGTGAGAAAGTAGGTTACAACTCAAATTCTTTATCTTATACATACTCGGATACAGAAGTTATCAAGAATAGTTAAATCACATGTGTCCTATAGAATAAAATGATAATTTAGCATCAATATCTGGTTCAATTATTTTGGCTTTTTAAAGCCACACAAAACATACTTCCTAGTCAGCTCAGTTTGTTAGTTTAAACACCATTATGCCTTTGGAAAGATGAAACAAATGTTGGCAACTACTGTAACCAGCCTTGGATCTACTGTAACCAGCCTTGGATGACTCTCAGTATCTGTCACAGTAACGCCAAAAGATCTAGCTGTAGTTCAAAGACAGGAGTGGCATCACATACAGAGCAGGAAACTCTGAGAAGGGTTCCTCCACCAACACAATCATTAAGCTGGAAAAAAGTTACCAAGACCAACTTTCTCTAACTCTCACCTAATCAGATGCTACAGCAACCAGGAGAAAGCTCGGCAATTTAAAGGTTGTGGCTCCTTGGCAAAAGGCTGGTTTGACTGGACCACCTACCTATTTGCCGCAGCCTATTCTCAGGGACAGCCCTGTCCTCCAAAACTTTGGCACTGTGTATTTTGGTCAGTCTGGTGGTTCCCTGAGGGACTAGCACTGATGATGCTTGCCTTTGACCCCCCCATCCCCCCCACCCCACCCCAGGCTGCAGCAATTTCCCCAGCAGCATCTGTCAAAAATTGAGACACGCACACTTAAAAAAAAAAATTGCAGACATTTAGAGAAATCTGTCAGGCCACATGCTGACTAGAGACAGCAGAACAGGAGCTTCAAGTACCATACAAAAAATACAAACTTTGCAAAAATATTTTGGAAAATCCACTACACAAATGATCGAATGCACCCCTCAACAAGTAACAAAACCAATCCCTAAAGTGAGGGAGAATCTGATTTCCAAAGCTATCTCAGTATAATACTCAAAATGTACAGTCCGCAGTACAAAAATTACAAAGCATACAAATAAACTGGAAAATATGTCAGACGCACAGAAAAAGAAGGATTTGGCAGAAACTGACACTGAGGAAGCCCAGATATTGGAGTTACTAGTCAAAGATGTTGATCAGCTGTTATAAAGTATGCTCAAAGGGCTAGTGGAGACCACGGAAAAAGGACTAAAGGAACCAAGAGACTGATGTATAGACAGATACAAAATGTCAACAAAGAGACCAAAATTATAAAAAGGAACCAAACAGAAACTCTGGAATGGAAAAATAGCTGAAATCTTAAAATCTACTGAAGGGATTTACCAGCAGACTTGAGCAGACAGAAGAACGAATCAGCAAACTTGAAGGCCGCACAATTGAAACCACCCACTCTGAGAAGCACAAAGAAAAATGAGCAGAATGGAAGGGACCCGTAGGACACCACCAAACCTACCAACATATGCATACAGGAATCCCAAGAGATTAGAGAGGTAGGCGAAATATGTATTTTTTTTAAGAAAAAAATAGCTGAAGAGCAAGGAAGACCTGTGGAAAGTCAAAATGGGCCAGAAGCGGTACCTCTCGCGCCAGACAGTTGGCCAGTTGTGAATGCAAAGAAAAAGTTACTGATGGAAATGAAAAGTACTTATCCATCAAGCACATGAAAGCAAAACAGCCTTATTGCTAATACGAAGAGTTTGAGTGGTCTGGATAGAAGATTAAACCATCCACAACATTCCCTTAAGCCAAATCCTAAGTCAAAGCAAGGTCCTGACTCTTCAACTCTATGAGGACTCAGCGAGGTGAAGAAAAGTTGGAAGCTGGCACAAGTTGGTTCATGAGGTTTAAGGAAAGAAGCTGTCTCCACAACATAAAAAAGTGCAGGTGAATCAGCGAATACTCAGGGAGAAGCTGCAGCAAATTATCCAGAAGATCTAGTTAAGATCATTGATGAATTGGTCATACCAAAAAATAGATTTTCAAAGTAGAAAAAACAGACTTCTATGGGAATAAGATGCCATCCAGGACTTTCAGAGTTGAAGATGAGCAGTCAATGCCTGGCTTCAAAGGACAGGCTGATTCTCTTGTTGGGGATTAATGCCTCTGGAACTTTAAGCTGAAACCAATGCTCACTCACCATTCTGAAAGTCCTAGAGCTAAATCTATTCTGCCTGAGCGCTGCAAATGGAATCATAAAGCCCGGGTGACAGCACATCTGTTTACACCACGGTTTACTGAATATTTTAAGCCCACTGTTGAGACCCACTGCTGAGAAAAAGAGTTCTTTCAAAATATTACTGCTCATTGACAAGGTCACCCAAGAGCTCTGATGAAGATGTGCAAGGAGATGAATGTTGTTTTCATGCCTACTTAGCACTGTGTCCATTCTGCAGCTCATGGATCAAAGAGTAATTCCAACTTTCGAGTCTTAATAAGTTTTTTTTAAGGCTATAGATGACATAGTGATTCCTCTGGTGGATCTGGGCAAAGTACACTGAAAACTTTCTGGAAAGGATTTACCGTTCTAGGTGTCATTAAGAACATTCATGACTCATGGGAGGAGGTCAGATCATCAACATGAACAGGAGTTTGGAAGAAATTGATTCCAATCCTCGTAAATGACGAGGGTTTCAAGACTTCAGTGAAGGAAGTTACTGCTGATATGGTGGTTAACAGCAAGAGACCTAAATTAGAAATGGAGGCCAGGCATGGTGGTGTGTGGCAGTAATCCCACCTTTTCAGGGGCTGAGGCAAGAGGAATGCTTGAGCTTTAGAGTTTGAGACTGCCCTGGGCAACATAGCAACACCTTGACACACAAAAAAATAAAAATGAAATAAAATTAGAAGTAGAGCCTGAACATGTGACTGAATTGCTGCAATCTCATGACAAAACTTTAATAGATGAGGAGTTGCTTTGTATAGATGAACAAAGAAAGTGGTTACTTGAAATGGAATTCATTCCTGGTGAATATGCAGTGTACACTGCTGAAATGACAGCAAGGACCTGGACTATTACATAAACGTAACTGACAGAGGAGCATCAGGATTTGAGAGCCATGACTCCAGTTATGAAAAAAGTTCTACTGTGGGTAACATGCCATCAAAAGCATCGCATGCCACAGAAAAATCTCATGTGAAAAGGTTGACTGATGGGGCAAACTTCATTGTTATTTAATTATAAAAAAAGCTACAGCCACCCCAACCTTCAGCAACCACCGCCCTGATCAGTCAGAACCCATCCATACTGGGGCAAGACCCTTCCCAGCAAAAAGATGGCAACTCACCGAAGGCCCAGATGATCATTAGTGTTTTTCAGCAATAAAGACTTTTTAAAATTAAGGCATGAATGTTGTTTTTTTTGCACACATAATGGTATCGTACATTCAGCAGATTCAAGCATAAACAACTTTCACACGCCCCGGGAAACCAGAAAACGTGTAGAACTTGCTTTATTGTGACATTCACTTTATTTCAGTGGTCTGAAACCAAACTTGCAGTGTCTCCAAGGTATGCTTATGAGTACACAAGTCCATACTGATAAATGCTTGAATAAACAAATGGGAGAGAAGAAACAGACCTTCAAGAATAACTTCAAATAACATGCAGATATTGCCCCCTTCAGGGACTGAAGCTTAAATCCTTCTGACCTGTGGGGTATGGAAAGGGAATGACAGGAATCTGGCGGTAGAGAAACCTGGCAAATCCCACTGTGACCAAGTGCCCCCGGTCGGAAGAAGTCACATGGCAGTCATACCCTCCCCCAACAGGATGCAATGAGAAAGGCACGTGACTTCTGTGATACTTTATCCCAAAACCCATACTCCCAGTCCAATCATGAGAAATATATCAAACAAATTTAAATTGAGGGATACTGCACAGACTACTTGACCAGTGATTTTCAAAACTGTCACGGTCATATAAAACAAGGGAAGTCAGAAACTGTCACAGGTCAGAGAACACAAAGACGTGATGCCTAAGTGTAGCATGTTCGTAATGGGATTCAGAGACAGAAAGAGGATGTTAGGGAAAAACTAGTGAGATTCAAATAATGACTGGCATTTAGTTAACAGTAACTACTAATGTTGGTTTTTTGACCTTGACAAATGTTCCATGGAAATGTATGAGGTTAGCAGTGGAGGAAACTGAGTGGGGGACACATGGAAGCTCTCTATACTGTCTTCACAATTTTCCTATTAATCTACAATTAATCCCAAATAAAAATTTATTGAAAAAGGAAAAAAAAAAGACGTAGCAGATGGTTTACCTTCTTTATTCCACTATGTTTAACTACTGTGGAGGTTCAGAGAATCACAACACATCTGTGGCAAAGGTGTGCGATCCAGTCTCTTAAGGCAGGTCTCTGTTCCTAAATGTAGAGATGTAGTTTGGATTCATGTTAGGAAGTGGGAAGTTCTTAAGCCATGGCAAGGATGGGAGGGAATACTGACCTACACTGGAACAAACGGAACCAGGCCACCGTCTGGAGTCACGTGCTGTGGTCTGACATAGATGTCTCTAACATCATGTCACTTTCATTCATTTCGATCTCAAAGGTTTCTTCCAAGGAAGGTCTGGAATCCGGAGTTTTCCTTGAGGTTTCCAGTGGTGCAAGCCCCGTTTCTTCTGCAGTCTGTTTTTCTACTTCAAAATCCCTGAAATCCCACGGAGGTGAAATAATGTTTTTTAGTGTCTTCATTGTATGCACATCAAAGTCATAACATTTTAATTTGTCTTTAATGTCTGCTCCTAAAAAGAAATGCCATAATTAGAATAAAATAAGAAAGTTCATCACTTATCTGTTACTTCCATCATTATGCAACACCATCATCAGTTAAGTCAAATTGTACTTTTAAGAGCACGCATAGTGCTCAGAAGGAGAACAATGTGACTGTCATTTTCTTCTACTTCCCACCGTCTTCACAGAAAGATTCCAGAAGTACAGGCAGTTGCAGCTGCAGGGTGCTCATCAGCCACCCAGCGCCCAAAGCCTCTTACGGACGCAGGAGGCTAGCAGGCAACATCTGTCTCAGCTGACACAGAGAGAACGGTCTGCGGGCGCCTGTCAGGCACAGCCGCTAATCTTGGGCACCCAGGAACCACGATCAAAGGAAACCCATTACCCACGTAATTGAAACCTTAAGAATGATGCAGATTTGAACAGATCTAACAGATGTTTTAGGTTCGGTCATTTGACATAAACAAAATGACAATTTTACACAGTTCAAACTAGCAACTTGCAGGAATCGGTCGCTTGGCAGATATGACATGCAAACCTTCTAAAAATAAAAATGGCAAGTAATAAGTGGGAAATGGGAAGGACAGGGAAAACATCTTACTCATTTTGGTACCTCCAGCCTTTGCTTAGTTTTATGTGAACTCCCGCTTCAGCCTAACAACTCCTCCTTGAACAGGGGAGGAAAAGGCGGCTCATACTTGCCAGAACGTCACAGGGGCTACTGAGGGGCAGAGCTGGGGTTTCAACCCAGGGTCTCTGGAGCGCCACCGTTTCTGTCTGTTTTGACTCACAACAAGCAAAGTGTGTTTCCCTTAAGTGTGTGGCTGGATGACTTCTTGTGTGATCGCATTCCCACGTAACCAGTGCCGGCAGAAACACAGATCACTTCCAGCTCCTCGGACCCCTCCATGCCCATTCCTGGCCAATACCTGTTGCCTTCCCCAGCCTCAAATAACCACCACTCCACCTCTTCTAAAACCACCAACTGGCTCTGTTCATTACTAATCTTCCTGTAAATGGAAGTCATCAGCACATGCTCATTTTCTGTCAGAACCTATGAAATCCATCCATGTGGTCATTGCGGATTAGCTGCTATTAGAAATAAAGCTGCTAAGAGCAACCCTGCAAGTGAGCTTTCGTGGAGAGGCACTTGTTTCTGTGAGGCCTATATGTGGGAGCAGACCTGCTACACCACAAGAGCGGTATGATCTTCATTCCTCCAATATCCCCCTCCCCACGGAATCACACCTCCCAGCACCCTCATGCTTGTAAAGCCCCCCTACACTGACTCAGCTTACCTGACGTGCTCTGATTAATACAATGGGATGAAATGATGCTGTGCAACTGCTAACTTTCAAGGGCCTCGAAGCTTTGGTTCTTGTCCTTTAGAACCCTGTGCCATTATGCCTCGGATGAGAGCCCTATAGGGGGAGACCCAGCTGTTCCAGCTGAGCTCCCCAACCCGTGAGTAAGGGCATATGAGACCATCAACCAGCCAAGCCAGTCACAGTGACAACAAACCTGGGCAAGACCAGGAAATGAGTTCAATGACCACAGAATTGTAAAAAGACTACATTTTTGTTGGTCGAAGTCACTAGGTTTTAGAGTGGTTTGTTAGGCAGCAACAGATAGCTGATACAACAGGCTTAAATTTCGTATGATATGTCAAATCGTTTTCCAAAGAGGTTTCACCCTTTTACAACCCCACCATCAGTCAATAACCGGTGAGAGTTCCAGCTGTTCTAAATCACACCTACACTACACATCATCCGTATTTTTAACATTTAGCCACCATGGTTTTCATTTCATTTCTCCAAAAAGCAATGATATTGAGCACCTTTATTTGCTTCATGACTATCTGGATATCCTCTTGTATGGACCTACTCCCCTAAGTATTTTATCTATTTTTTGACCCATTTTTATTTGACTTCTTCTTACGTATAGGACTTTTTTGTATTCGAGTCATGAGTTCTCTAATGAGTCTAAGTACTGTGAGTCGCTTCTCCCATGCTATGGCTTGTCTTTCACTCTCTTAATAGTTTTTGATGAACAGAAGTTTTTAATTTTATCGGAGCACAATTTATCATTTTTTCACCTTCTTATGATCCTGTTAAAGAAATCTTTGCCTATCCCCAAGTCCAGAGCTCAATATTTAACCTCAACACATCATCTTTATCATATAATGTTTGTAACCAAACGAGGGCCCAAGTATAGCAATTGCATCCAAATTGTTACTGTTACTTGCTTATTGTTAACAAAATGTAAAGAATTACATATCACTTCATGTGAATGTAAGGCGTCTTAATATTCCACCAATATGTGAAGATTAATATTATGCTACACCATGCATTAGAAAATAAAAGCCCCTGCAATTGTTTATTAGAAAAATGTTGCTAAGATTTCTTTTTCCATTATACAATTAGATTGATCCGTCTATAGTACAGTGCTTTACACATATTTTGAACACAGCAAGCATTCAACTTTGAACAGAGTGGATCCTTGATGAGTCACTAACTCCGACAGCATTGTTCTAACAAAGTGGAGTTTTGCATTATTAATGCAGTTAGAATTGTTAGAAACATAAACGTAGGACCTCAGATGAGTATTTGAAAAACCTAAACAGAGATATATAACAACCTAAAAAACTAAATACAATTCCGGAAAGAATAATTATAATCTTACCGATATAAGCTTCAGAGTCACCGATGTACATTTCAATGCAATGACCAAGCATTGTAACAGAAAATGTATCATCTCGCCTGAGACCAAGGGCCTGCCAAAAAAGATTCAGCATGGTTATTAAAAAAAATACACGTTTCCTTCCCATGGTTATTAAAAAAAAATACACGTTTCCTTCCCTTTTGCTTAGAAATATCACATTGATTCATTCAACTCATTCGTGATCGCTGACATCAATTTATGTCATTCCAAATTCTGTTCCTGGTTGCCGCTGACATGAATTTACCTCATTGTGGAGACTACTTTTTCAGATTTATAATCCGAATAAAATACAAAGTACAGAATGCTAGTCAGAATGATATCTGAGGCAAATACTGGATATGTCTGCAACTTCCAGTTATACTGTGAAAAGGGTGACAATTTAGAAAAGACCACTTCACTTGTGCTTAATGTCAGAAGTTTGGCAACCAGTTTCAGATCTGTTTTACTTTCACCCACTGTCTTGATTAGGAAAGTGAAAATCTGCCTGTCACAAATGTGTTAACAATATCTTGGGAACCCAGGGTAGGGGAAAGGGGCTGCCAATGGGGACAGAGTGACAAGGTTGGTCAGGAGCTGATGACTGCTGAAGTTGGGTTATGTTGGGAACATTGAGGTTCTTTACACTATTTTCTTATACTTGAAATCTGCCTCTCCCGGAAGATTAAAAACAAAACAAAAGAGCTCTTATCTCCATATAGAGTCCTCTGAGCTTTCTGTTTAATTGAATCACAGAAGAGAGGTAAATTATACACTATCCAAATATACTTATGTAAGAGATCACATAAAACTAGAAAATGTGCTTAGTCCAAATTTCTGACTAGCTCAGTATTCTGGCATTTTCAGGACTTAGCTCACCTACCCTAAAAAAAATCTCAAATTAATGCTTGAAAATCAGTTACAAACCTATCTATCATAAATTTATCTTTGAAAGATTACATTTCCTCGTATTTTATCTCACTCTCCAATTACTTCATCAATTCTAAGACCCACATTTCTTCAAATTCTAACATTTCTGAACCAACCTGGGATGTCTCACGCTAGTGGCTTTGTACTACTGCTGTCAGCCAGCCACAGCTGTGACGAGGGTATCCCACCCGTGCAGCATGGACTTGGTGGTTATGCTGGCAGCACAGATCCAACATCAAACCACGTGAGGAAAAGACACATGAATAGTGGTTGCCTAAAAACCGTCTGTTGACACTTTAGCAGACTGAAAGGGATGTGAGAGAGATTTGCAAAACAAGTGTCTGTAGCTGGGAAGAAACTGAGACAGGAAGTGGTTGTGTATGTTGGTACCAGAACACTACAAACGGGGCTACTGACCCTCTAAGTTGAATATTATAACCATTTATTTCACTTACATTTTTTATCTACTAGAGTGATAAAAACTAGTATGCTCAAGAGGACTTTAAGTGCAAACTTAAATGACAGGAAAAAATGATATTCAAGTTTAATGTAAGGCAGCACTTTCTTATTTGTGGTTCTCTTATTTATTAGCAGGGTCTTAGGTTTGAGGAATCAAGCAAAAAGTCTTTCCTTGTGAGGAATGCACAGACTGCTTTGTTCACCTGTTGAGGCGATCTAAGGGAATTAATCGTTAAGAGTTATGAACAGGAAGGCTCACTGTGAACACTGTGGAGTTTCTGTGCTCCCTGCCGGGACAGCACCCAGACTCATCACTGACGAGCACCACTGGCACCTGCATGCCTCACTGCAAACACCGAGGGCAGGGCTTGTCTCTTTCTAATTTGACGAATACTGCACAACAAGTACATGCTTCTCTGCAAGGAAAGAATTTAAGGTTGCCTAACGAATTTTAAAGCAGGAAAGAAACAGACACTGCCTAGCAAAGATATTTTCAAGAAAGAAGTAGCAAATGTCAACCAGATCCAAGGTCAGGTACAAACAAAAGACATACTGTGTGGAAATAGTCCACAGCATTTTCAAAGTTGCCCATCAGACTGTGGATATATCCGATAGCAGAATAGGTGGATGCATTCTGAGGAATCAACACCAACGCCTGACGGTGGTAATCTAAAGCTTCTGCATACTTTCTGTGAGGGAGGATGGGGGCAGGGGAGAAAAAGAGAGAAAGCCATTACCGAGTACAGTAAATGCATACAATTCCTAAGTCTGAGATGAGTACTCATCCATGTCAACTCATAAGAAACTCTTTACTATGTTAGAGTAACTGGTAACTGTCCTCAAATCCACTCATGTGGATTTTCCAGGTGTGTTCAAATGCATTTTCCAGGTGTGTTCCCTCAGCCGCCCAGGGGCATGCCTGCAGACATCTGCTGTCTTCCTTTAGATGACCGGCAGGACACTGCAACCAGAACCTAGGCTTCAACTCCTGGCCTGGGCCTTTACTACACACCACCTTTTTATGTGATGTAAACTTTCCACACTAGGGGTGGTTAACAGCAGCCAAAGAGTTTTGTCCAAAAAAAGGTACTTAGAACAGTGTTTCCAAAGTTCTCTAGGATACCTGACCTGTAAAGTCTTTTGTGAAAAAAAGGGTTTATGCTCAATTAAAGTTTGAGTTAGGACTCAAAGAAATCCTACAAAAAAACTTGTTAAATCTTGAGTAACCTAAAGTTTCCCAGACTTTTTAAACCAAATAATTCATTTTTCTTTTAAAAAAAGAAATGAGGTCTTGCTGTATTGCCAGGTTAGTCTCTAACTCCTAGCCTCAAGCAATCCTCCTGCCTCAGTCTCCCAAAGTACTGGGATTATAGGCGTGAGTCACTGCACCTGGGCAGAATCCATTTTTCTTTCTTTCTTTCTTTTTTTTTTTTTTTGAGTTGGAGTCTCACTGTTGCCCAGGCTGGAGTGCAGTGGCACACTCACG
>NW_007089354.1:12887-41418 GCF_000164805.1 Carlito syrichta
TGCCCAGGCGGGTCTCGAACCCGCGGGCTCAGGCAATCCCTTGCCTCGGCCTCCCAAAGAGCTGGGATTACAGGCTGAGCCGCCAAGTCCGGCCCAGAATCCACTTTTCAACTGTCACCTGTTTATCACCCACAATACCTTTAGCAGAAAACAGTTAGAATATGGATACAGTTTTAATCAGATCCTACAGTCCTACTTCTTTTAAACTAATTTTGAACACTAAAAATGTTATAGCTCTCAATATGTTTCTAAAATAAAATTCAACTAACAGAAGTAAATAATAAAAACTAGTGTTGATGCTTGTTACATCTAAGTAGTCAAGTACAAGAAAGTTATAAGATCTCAGTGGAGAAAAACATGGAAAAGGCTATTCAAAATTAAGCAAACTTTTAGTTACAAAGTGTATTTCTGGAATGCTCTACTTCACTTACTTAAGTTTTCTGCAGACATGCCCCAAGTTGTTCAACAAAGGTTCCCATTTGTCAACTGTTACCTAAAACACAGCAACATCAAGCCCACGAGTTATATACATCACTGTTCAACCTGATTGCTTGTACTGAATCATTTCACATCCTGCAAGTTGGGCTCTCTCCTAGTGTGTGTCTCCACCACAGCAAGAAGCAGGACATCTACTGGTTTATCCGCTTTTCTTTCTTACTAAAGGAGACTTCACGAGGACTCTAGCATTACTAGCACCATTTGTCAGAGCCTACCCAAGCTGAGTAAGTTCAAACTGTGTACCTGAAGCTCTAGCTTTCTCTGAAACACCAGATCTTCTTATCTGTCTACTCAGTATTTCCACTCAGTAACGTTCCAGCACTATGAATTCAGCATGCCACACACCAGCCCTCCCAGTCAGTAAACAGAACCCTGTAACCTCTGACCCTTCCAAGAATCACCAGGGCTTGTTCCTCTACCTCCTGGGCATAACTCTGACCCATTTAATCCTCATTTCTCCATTAACAAAGTCTTACCTGAACCCCAATCATAAAATTCTAACCATGTTGTCCCCTTCTGAAGCCCCTTTCGTTTTCCCACTCGCCTCAGGATACGGTGCAGACTCTTTAACATCATTTTCAAGGCCCTCAGTAATCCACACTTGACACTCCTGGACCCATGTCTCTACAGTCTCTGTGAACTCAAAATCCGAGCCAGCCCGAATTGGCTCTAATCTGCACACATCATTCTCTACACCTGAAATATCCTTCTCCCTCATTTTTACCTGACTAATGTCTGGCCACCTTCAGGACTGCAGGGTATGATGTTCTAACCAAAAGCATTCCTGACCACCTTCATGTCTGGGTGGATTGCCCTTCTCTGGCTACCTTTATGTCCTCAGTCACCCTACATTTTTACGGTCGATTGGCTCACTCACACTCCCTTCCTAGTTGATCCGAGGGCAGGAAATGTCACACTAGCTCCCCAGCCACGTGTTTCCAATGCCTATTTCAGAGCCCAGGATAAAGCCAACACTTGCTAAGTATGTGCAAACTGAATGAATGGACAGCCTTGACCCACACTCTCCAACTCTGCTGAGACTGGTTGTAGGAAGCACAGCCCATGTGAATGAAAAACAAATCACTAAGGGATTTTGGGCATAACTGCTTCTTTGACTATTCTGACATTTGCTGCAGTCTGAAGTCAAAAAATAGTTTCCCCCTTTCCATATAACTTTTCAACGGGCATTTAGACATTTCAATAGTATTGTGCTTTCATACTTAACATCATTACTTTAAATTCCTGTAAGACTCCAAAGTGCCTCTGAATCACCAAAGAATATAATTTCCACTTCATTGTGTGGTTTCAGGAAGGGCCTCTCAAACTTCTCCATGCACAAGAATCACCTGGGGATCTTGCTAAGTCTGCAGATTTTGACTTAATCAATCTGAGAGTCTCACGTCTAACAAGCTTCCAGGTGATGCTGATGCTGCTGGGTCCGTCTGAGTGGCAAGGGTTGACTCAATGCTTAGGATACTGATAAGGTGGTTAAGTGGCAACCCTATGTTAACAAAAATGCTTGGATTATCCAGAACCACCCAAGACAAAGCAGAGGAACCTGCTTTATATACATATATGTGCAAACACACAGACATAGAGTGTTTATAAGTTCAGGTGGCAAATAAGAAGAGACCAAATAAACAAATAAACAAAACTGAGTTTATGGGGGTGGGCAGACCACCACTTGGCAGGAGGCAGAGCTGACTGTCTATAATAGTAGGGTGGGGCCAACAGCAAAGGAAGAAGGGACCCATGGGCAGGTGTACACAAACAGGAATGGGATGAAACAGAAGTGAAAATCACAACACAACAAAGCACGTATGATTAGAAAGAATCAGCAATCAGAAGAGTGGCAACATGTAAATCCCTCACCCACAGAAGTTATAACATCTAAAACTGTTATTTTCTTTAAAAAAAAAAATTTCACGCATGCCCTTGCTAGTTGGAAGGTTAGCTCATGAGTACCAACTCATGGGGTACACCTTTCACACATCAGGTGAACCTAGTCAAACACTGTGAACCCTGAAAGGTCTAAATATATACTCTGTACACATTAGGCACAGTGACAAAAGGTCTGCCCTTAAATGACAGTGGCCCCATCTCTATCCTGCCGAAGTGAAATCGGTTGCAATGTTGTTTTTTTAACCTTCAGTCAAAGAGGCGGCTCTTTGAAATTCTAGAGAAGGCAGTGTATTACACTAGATGCTACAGTGCCCACCAGTTTCCACTAACCATCAACGTTCCCAGTTTCAAATAATCACCAGTTTTGATTAACCCCACATTTCAAAGCTAGAGCCCTCTTAAGAAGCAAACATACAACATGTGCCTTCTTAATTAAAAAAAACTCATTTCTTACCATGTGGCAAAACAGTTAACTCTCCAACAATTCCAACATTAACAAGCCACTTGCTGTGATAAACATTAGGTTATTACCTTCTAGGCGAGAGAAACTGTCTACATTATTTTCCTCATTCAACAATAAGCACACTCGGGGGATGTATGTATTTATAGATATTACATAGAATACCTCATTCCCAATTGCTTTAATTTTTTCCAAAGCATCGAGAAACCATTTTTCTGCTGTTTTCCATCTAAAATAGAGGGAGGAAAAGGTTGAAGATTATTTAAAATTAGCAAGTATAAGCATTTTGAGAAAAATTTGATTATCTGTTTCCAGTAGTACTAAAATGAAAAGGGATAAACTGCTGGAGACAATTATTACAATTCAAAGTTGTCAAATAAATGATTAATGCTATGGCACTAACATCACACTAGTTCAAGATTTTAAGAGATATAGTAGATTCTCGTCATTCATAGTATTTATGTTCTGTAAAGTTGCTGTGAACCTTGATTTAGCAAATACTGAACCACAGCTCCCAGAGGAAATTCAGTTTGGTTTCTGCAAACCTCTGATCACAATATTTTCACCTGATCAATGCATAACCTTGTTTTATGTGTGTCTCTGTTTAAAGACATCTTATTATTTGATATATATTGTTGATTCACGACCAGCAGCACTATAGCTCATACTGAATGGAGCTTTTCTAATATTTTGAAAGGCACATTGCCATGCACACCAGACAGTATTTCACTAAGCATGGGGATTAAACAGTGAAACCACCAACAAAAAAGACAAAAATGTGAAAAATGTGGCACTAAACAGACCACAAAAAGTACACCTGTTTACAGTTGAGCTCAAACAAAAAGGCAGAGAGTCTGTCTGACTTCAGCTGGGACTGTGAATGTCAGGAGACTCAAATTTCTCCCTGCCCTGTGCATATCAGAATGACTACAAAAGGACCTTGTCTTGATTTTGGGGTTACAAATACATTTTAATGAGTAGACAAGTTCACAATACTGAGGTTGATTGCATTATATTAATTCATTACTATTCATTTTTTTAAAGTTTTAAGTTTTCTTTCTTATAAATACCTAGAAAATTCAAGTTTTAGAACACATATATGTCATAAACAATAAAGTAATAGTAATTCACTATTTTTAAATTTATGTATAAATCAAATGCAAAGGATTATAGATATTCTAATCTATGAGTATGACACCAAATTACTTATTCTACAAACATTCAAGGATACAGTAAAGCCTCAACTGAAACAGGAAACTCAGAGATTGGGTCATTCTAATTAGTTTAATTTTCTGATTTACTAGTAACTAAACAGAAAACATTTTTGTTTCAAAAACTGTGGCAAATCTTTCTTAAATATGCGAATCCAACTCACATCAACACAGAAATGGCATAAGGACCACACAGTGCCTCCAGGTCACACTGTGGGGTATCAGAGATCTGAACTGTCCACTCATGGAAGAAAACATGCGATTGCTCAGATCCAAGAGCAAAAATTGGATTAGAATTTTTTCTTTTCTTTTTTTTTCTGTAGTGACAGGGCCTCACTGGTCTTCAACTCCAGGTTCACGCAATCCTCCTGCCTCAACCTCCCAAAGTACTGGGATTACAGGCGCGAGCCACTGCACACAAAGTTCAGATCTTTTAAGGAAATCCAAGAGAAGAGTTTCTCTTTTCTTTTTTTAAGCTCTCTCTCTCTTTTTGAGTTGGAGTCTTACTCCATTGTCCTGGTTGGAGTGCAGGGGCATACTCACGGCCACCACAGTGTAGACCTGCTGGGCTCCTGCAACCTTTCCACCTCAGCGTTCCAAGTAGCCAGAACTACAGGCGCGCGCTACCGTGCCTGGCTACTTTTTTATTTATTGTAAAGACGAAGTCTCATCAAGTTTCCCGTAGTGGGCTCAGGCAATCCACTTACCTCAGTCTCCCAAAATGCTGAGATTACAGACTGAGCCATCAAGCCCGGACTACACTATCTCCTTTCTAAACAGCGCATTTAAAATAAAAATCTATTAAAGAGTTACTCTGATGAGTTAAACTCCAGTGACCTAGGTGTTACTGTTTATAAAGAATAAACAGAAGGGCCTGTGACCTTCTGGTACTTACTCTCCATTTTGAAATGCAACCACGCCAACCTCATGCATAACAAAAGGGTCTTCTGGTGCAATGCTCAGGGCCTGGCCGAAGAACCTTTCAGCCAGTTTTGAGTTATTGGTCAAACCATATTCTAATCCAATATACAGCATTGGCAAATGACACCTAAAAATGTTGGAAAATTTCACGTAGTCAACACTAGAAACTCTGTAATTCAGCAGAAATTCATCAACTTCAAAACTTATCTGCACAATAATTTAAATGTAGCCAAAAGACAGCATTTATTTTTCTCTAACTCATTATTTACCTTGAATTTTCACTATTCCATGGTAAAGCCCCAAACCCCTCTAAAGCAGAAGGGCCGGTCTACGTGGTGACTGTTTTCCTCCTCAATGCTAATGTCATGCCCCCAGTCTAGACCAGCCTCCGGCTTCTCCTTGTTTATTCAGCACCATTTATCCTTCAAGATGGTGTTCAAGTTCCATTTCCTTTATGGAGCTACCTCTGATTTTTCTAACCTAAATGCTCTCCGTTGTGTGCATTCCCATTATAATCAATTGTTATCAGTTCTATGAAGAGTTATGAATAATGTCATGTGTATTAATTCTATCCTTCCATTCTCTGAGACAATTCTAGGCATAGAGTCAGTACTAACTACTTTTTAACTGAATTTTCATCTGTTTGCACTACTGGATCAGTGACTGCACTAAATATATTAAGATGATTTTTCTTTGGAGATGATCTAAGAAGAACATCGATAAAAACTGACCGACTGCTTGGTACGTGCTTTGGTTCTAATCTGGGGTCATAACTCAAATTACAATTCTATCATCTTCAGAGAGATGAAAACCCTCTAAAAGTATCTACCAAGAGGAAGTAGGTATGAAATGAATTTGGATTTCAATTTTTATTAAATTTTGGAATATCTGCATTATATTTATGGGTTGAGTATCACTAGTCTGAAAATCTGAAATGCATAACTGACAGATCTGACACTAGTAGGGTTGTCCAACAAGAAATACCAAAGGAAACCCTTTAGGCAAAAATAAAAGAATACTAGAAAGTAACTCAAATTAACATGACGAACTAGAAGAATCCAGTAAAAATAACTCCATTGGCAATTATAATGCATTGACAGTATAAATGCATTTTTGTTTGCAACTCTTCTATCTGATTTAAAAGATAACTGAATAAAACAATAATCATAAATCTATATTGATGGGCTTATAATGTATAATATGTCATTTGTATGACAATAATAGCACAAAGGGAGTGAGAGGGAACAGAGCTATACTGAAGTATAGCTTTCACAAATGATGACATTAAACTGGTATTAATCCAAACTAGATTGTTTTAAGTTAAAATGTTTACTATAATCTACAAGATAACCACTAAGAAAACAGCTCAAAAAATATATGACAAATACAGGATTAAAACAGGACATTATAAAGTATCTATTCAACACAAAAGGAAATAAAGAGGAATATGGGAGCAAAAAAGGGGTGACATCCCACTTTATCAGTAATTATATTAAACATAAACGGAATAAACACTTTGATCAAAAGCCAGCAATTGGCAGAACAGGTTAAAAACATGATCTAATTATATGCCATCTATGAGAGACATATTTAGATTCAAAGACACAAGTCGAAGTTAAAAGAATGGAGAAAGACATACCATGGAAACAGTAACAAAGGAGAGCCTGGTACGACTACACTAATGTCAGATGAACTTGTACTAGAGACAACGAAGGGCATTTTATAATGATAAAAGGCTCAACCCATCAGGAAAACATAACAATTACAAGCATACAAACACTTCACAACAGAGACTCAGGAATACATGAAGCAAAACCCGCCAGAATTGGAGGAGGAAATAAACAATTCAACAATTAGAGTTGGAGACTTCAACACCTCATTTGCAATAGTGGACAGAATAATTAGGTGAAAGATCAACAGGCAATTAGAAGACTTCAACACTTCTCTAAAAATTAGGCCTTGATTTCTGGCAAGATGGCGATGGGACAGGTCGGACTGTGGGAGTTTCCACAAAAGCGAGTGTCCAAGAAGACTCTGCTTGAGTGGGTGTGTGACAGGGGTGCGTGCAAGTCCATCTGAGACTCGGGTTCATGCACCTGGAGCTCTTCTCCAAAGGTGACTGCAAACCCCCCGCCGCCCTGAAACTGGAGCCGCCAGGAGCAGGATGGTCTGCTGTTCTCAGGGCTCTCCTAGAAAAGGCTGGGGAATACAGCTGGTCCTCACTACCTGGGACCCAGCCCACACCATCACCTGTGCCAGCAGGGTGACAAGAGCTCCAGATCTGTGGAGAGGGCAGGTTGGGAGAGCTGGAGAGGAGCCTCACCACTGGGGAGGAAATGCCAACCGGAGCCACTTTCTCTGTCCTGGGACCAGGCAGACACTTGCACTGCCCCACCTAGCTCCACCCAGGCTCCAACCTGGGACCCAGAGGTTATCTCATCAAACTCGGAGAGACAGACGCCCCCACCCCAAGCTGCAACAGGCACAGATATGACAGATCTGAGTGGGATACTCGTTGACAGTGGCAGCAAGCCAGGTGAGTCCAGATCTGATCCACTCTCCTCCCACAGTAGTCCACAAGGCATCCAATCTACACCGAAAACAATCCTATCAGCCAGCGCTGAGAGCAGATGGGAGGGGTTAGAGACCAGAGCTGCAAGAAGCTGGAGTTACAGAAACTGTCGCAGAGTGAGTTTTTTTGTTTTTGATCTGTTTGTTTGTTGTCTGAGTTTTTTTCTTATTCTCTTCTTTCTGTTTGTGATTACATTCTTGTACATGCTTTGTTTCTGCTATTTTACTGCTTTTTTTAGACTTCTGTTTGTGTATGGGCATTTTTGAGGGAGAGCACAATAGGGGGTTTTTTGTCAGTTTGTGTGATTGTATGTTTTTGCTTTTTTGTTTTATCTTTGTTTATGACTCTTTTCATTTGTTAGTTGGTATGCCTGTTCTCCCTCTTCTCTCTCTCCACCTTCCTCTCGGCCCCCTCAATCCTTTTTCCAATCTTTTCCTTTTTCTTACCTCACTTTGTTTTCAGGGGGCAAACCTATACCCCCACTGCATGGATAGACTGTAAGGCAGTAGGAAGAGGGTTCCAGAGGGCCCACGCACCTATCAGTGGATACTGAGATCTACAGACAGTTTCTGAATTACAGCTCCTCCCTCAATTAAATCTCAAAACTGCAAAAAAGTACAGCCCCCCCCCCACAGTCCAGCTTCAGAATTGAACAGAGCCAGAGATCCACATAAGGAAGAATAGGAGCTGGAGTAAACAGAAGTAAAGTTACCGCCATCCCTGAACAACAGAATTAAAGAAGAAGTTTTTTAAAAAAAGGGAGGAGGAAATGAAGAAAAACCAAAAGAACCAAAAAAACCAAAAGAAGAATATGGGTCTCACACAGACCCCTGGGAGGTTAGACACTGAGAATACAGACTACAGAACACAAACAATGAAAAGCCCCCAGAATGACTGGTCTCAAAAAACAAACCCAGATATCAAGACATTAATAGAGAGAATAAATAGGACTGAGAAGAGACACAAGGAAAGAATAAAGGAGTTGATAACTGAGATGACAGCAATAAAGAATACAGTGAATGAGATAAATAACAAACTGAAATGCACGGAAAGCAGACTTAGCCAAGCAGAAGAAAGAATCTCAGAGCTTGATGATCAAAATATAGAACAAACTCAAACTGTTAAAAACATAGAGAATAAGAATGAAAAGAAAAAACAAAACCTTCAAGAGATGAACGAGTATCTAAAGAAGGCAAACCTAGGATTAACTGGAATTCCTGAGGCAGACAGAGAGAGAGAGACAGCAACCACCCTGGAACAAGCATTCCAAGAATTTATCCAAGAAAATGTCACTCATCAGTGACACGACCATTCACATACAAGAGATTCAGAGAACCCCTGCAAGATGACAAATGAGTAGACCAACTCCTAGACACATAGTAATTCACCTACACAGAGTAGGCATAAAAGAAAAAATTCTAAAGGCAGCAAGAGAAAAAGGTCAGACTCCCTACCAGGGAAAACCAATTAGAATAACAGCAGACTTATTCACAGAAACACTTCAGGTGAGGAGAGCTTGGAGCCCAATCTTCAAAGTTCTCAAAGATAAACAATTTCAACCAAGAATTACCTACCCAGCTAAGCTAAGATTCATCAGTAATGGAGAATTAAAATCTTTCCCAGATATTCCATCCCTTAAGAGCTTACACTGCCTCCAAACCAGTTCTACTCTTGTAGAATGTATTAAACACAAATGAAAGGAAAAAAAGACCACCACCACCCTTCACAAGAATGCAGGAAAAAAGATTGAAAACGCACAGAAATCAATCCCAAAATCAAAAGAAAGACAACAAACAAACAGCAGCAGCAACAACAAAATCTGTAAGAACCCATGACAGGGATAAACTCTCACCATCTCAAGAATAAGCCTGGACGTGACAGGACTAATGCACCACTGAAAAGACATAGATGGCAAGTTGGATAAAATATCATGAGGCAACAATATATTGTCTCCAAGAGACTCATCTCGCCAGAAAGGACACTCACAGACTCAAAGGCAAAGGATGGGAAACAAAATTTCAGGTAAACAGAACACAAAAGAAAGCAGGAGTTGCAATATTAATATCAGGTAAAATATCCTTTAAGCTATCAAAAATTTAAAAAGATATGAAGTGTCACTACATAATGATAAAAGGTTCAATCCATCAACAAAAAATATCCATCCTAAACATAATATGCACCCAACATAAGAGCACCAACTTTCATAAAGCCAGTTTCTAGGTAAACTTAAAAAAGATGACTCTAACATTGTCATAGCTAGGGACTTAAAAACTCCACTCACCACCCTAGACAGATCATCAAGACAAAAAATCAACAAGGAGATATGGAACCTCAACATAACGCTTGACCAGATGGACTTAATTGATACCTACAGAACACCACCCAACAACCATGGAATATATATCCTGCTCATCACCAAATGGAATGTACTCTAAGACCGGCCACATCCTCGGCCATAAATCAAGCATAAACAATTTCCATAATATTGAAATACTGTCATGCACCTTCTCAGACCACAGTGGAATAAAAATAAATATCAACACCAACAAAGCTCCCCCCAAACCCACCAAGACATGAACACTAAACAGCATGATGCTGAGCAACTCCTGAGTCAACACAGAAATCAAAACAGAAATTAAAAGATACCTGGAAACAAATGAAAACAAAGAAGCATCTTATCAAAACATTTGGGATACCATGAAAGCAGTACTGAGACAAGAATTCATATCTCTATGAACATACATGAAGAAAATGGAAAGATCACAAGTTAACAGCCTAACAAATCACCTAAGGAAGCCGGAATAGCACGACCACCAAAATCCTAATTTCAGCAGAAGAATCCAGATCACCAAAATAAAAGCCCAAATTTGAGACATTGAAGACAAAAAGATAATACCAAAAAAAAAAAAATCAATGAAACAAAAAGCTGCCTCTTTGAAAGGATAAACAAAATTCTTGAACCCCTAGCTGGACTGACCAAGAAAAACAGAGAAGAAAAAGCCCAAATAAACACACTCAGAAATGCAAAAGATCAAGTCACAACTGACCCTGAAGAAATACAAGAGATTATCAGAGACTATTATGTATACTTGTATGGAAACAAACTAAAAAATCTAAAGGAAATGGAAGACTTTCTGATATCACACAATCCCCCCCAGTTTGAAACAAGAAGAAATCGAGACCCTAAATAGACAAATAACAATCTAGGAAATTGACTACATTATAAGAAAACTACCTACAAAAAAAATAAAAAAGCCCCAGACTAGATGGTTTACCAGCAGAATTCTACAAAACATACCAGGAGGAACTGATACCAATCCTATTGAAAATATTCCAGGCAATTGAGAAAGATGAACTCTTCCCAAATATTTTTTTTTTTTTTTGAGTTGAAGTCTCACTCTGTCGCCCAGACTGGAGTGCAGTGGCCACTCCTGGCCACCGCAGTCTCGACCTGCTGGGCTCCGGCGATCCTTCCGCCTCAGCCTTCCGAGGAGACGGAATTACAATCATGCACCACCACGCCCAGCTGATTTTTTGATTTATTGTAGAGATGAGGTCTCGCTGCCCAGGCAGGTCTCGAACCCGCGGGCTCAGGCAATCCACTCACCTCAGCCTCCCAAAGGTGCAGGATTACAGGCTGAGCCACCGAGCCCGGCTCTTCCCAAATATTTTATGAAGCTAACATCACATTGATACCCAAGCCAGGCAAAGATCCAACAAAGAAAGAGAACTACAGGCCAATATCCTTGATGAACTTAGATGACCCTAGCTTAGGTCAACAAGACCCTAGCCAACTAGATCCAACAGCACATCTCAAAATCACACACCACACCAAGCAGCCTTCATCCCCGGAATGCAGGGCTGGTTCAACATTCGTAAGACCACAAATGTATTGAAATACATCAACAGATGTAAAAACAAAAACCACATGACTCTATCATTAGACATGGAAAAAGCATTTGATGAAATCCAGCACCCCTTCTTGACAAAAATCCTCAAACGTCTAGGTATAGATAGAACATACTTCAAAAATAGAAAGCATCATCTTTAAGAAATCCACAGCAGGCATATTGCTAAATAGACAGAACTTGGAAACATTTCACCTGAAAACCAGAACAAGAGTTCAACACAGTTTTGGGAGTCCTAACTAGAACAATCAGACAAGAGAAGATCAAGGGTATCCAAATACAAAAAGAGTAAGTCAAGTTATCCCTCTTTGCAGACGACATGCTATAGCTAGAAAACCCAAGAGAATCTATAAAAACCTCTTTGCACTAATAAAGGACTTTGACAAAGTGTCACAGCATAAAATAAATGTGCAAAAGACAGTCACATTTCTACATATCAACAATAAACAAACAAACCCAAATAAAAAGCATAATCCAATTCACAATAGCCACACATAAAAAATGAAATACCCTGCCATTTTCCTAACCAGAGATGTGAAAGACCTTTACAACGAAAACTGCAAAACACTGCTCAAAGAAATCAAAGATGATACAAACAAATGGAAAAATATTCCATGATCATGAACTGGAAGAATCATTGTTAAGATGTCCATCCTACCCAAAAATTTAATGCAATATCCATTAAATTACCAGCAGCATTCTTCTCAGATCTGGAATTCATATGGAAATATAAACGAATAGCCAAAACAATCCTCAGCAAAAACAAACAAAAAAACCAAAGCAGAAGGTATCACACTCCCATACTTTAAAATTTATTATAAAGCTACAATAATCAAAACAACCTGGTACTGGTACACAAACAGGCATACAGACCAATGGAACAGGATAGAGATTCTAGAAGTAAAACCTCAGTTTCTCAACCAACTCATCTTTGACAAAGCCTCCACCACCAACCATTGGGGAGAAGAGAACCTATTCAGCAAATGGTGCTGGAAAAACTGGCTGACCACATGCAGAAGATTAAAACAAGACCCCTACCTATCACCATACACAAAAATAAACTCTAAATGGATCAGAGACCTAAATGCAAAACCTCAAACTATAAGAACTTTAGAAAATGCAGGAGACACCCCTATGGAAATTGGAACTGGCAACCAATTCCTGATCAAAAAGACTCCAAGTGCCCAGGCCATAAGAGGTAAGATAGACAAATGGGAACTCATCAAACTGACAAGCTTCTGCAAAGCCAAAGAAATTATCAAGGGAGTGGAGAGAGAGCACACAGATTGGGAAAAAATATTTGCCAACTGTATGTCTGACAAAGGCCTGACATCTAGGATCTACAAGGAACTCAAACATGCCAAAAAGAAAAAAAACAACCAACCCCATTACAAAGTGGGCGAAAGATATGAATAGACACTTCTCAAAAGAAGACATACAAGCAATCAACAGATAGAGGACTGGATAAAAAAAAGTGTGCTACATATACGTGATGGAATATTACCCAGCCATAAAGGACAAAATCATGAATTTCACAGGCACTTGGATGAACTTAGAGTCTATAATACTGAGCAATCTAACACAGAAAAAAAGAACTGAGTATCACATGTTCTCATTCATAAGTGGACCTTGAACAATTATTGTAATACTGTAAGAAAATGATTGGCAGTAGTGGGAATCTGCTGGGGGAGGGGGAGGCACACCTTATCAACAAAGGTACCTGCATAATGAACATTTGTATACCTAACCCTAAATTGTACTCCACATCTTTAAAGTTAAAAGTTAAAAAAAAAAAAAAAGCCTAACAGATACCTATGGAACACTCCACCAAACAAGAGCAGACTTTTCAACTTCATCTGGGTTAAGTTGCAGAATAGACCATATGTTTACTGATAAAACCAGTCTCAATAAATTTTAAAGGACTGAAGTAACTTAAGTATATTCTGCAACTACAATGGAAATCAATAACAGAAGAAAATTTGGGAAATTCACAAATACATGGAAATTAAATATCAACATATTCTTAAAAACTAATGACTCAAGGAAGAAATCACAAAGGAAACTTAGAATATTTGTTCAATTTCAAACATTTACCCAAAAACAAGCAAGTAAAGAGAATGCAAAGCTGTTCTGATGGGGAAGTAAAGTTGAGAGAAAAAGAATCCTTATCTTGATAAGCTAAATGTGAGAATTTAATGCTATAAAGTTTGCCAGATTGGGAAATACTAAAAATATTGTGCCACTAATTATCACTGATTTTGATTCTTAGCTAGGCACTAACTCATAACTATTCTGTTTGTGGGCATCCAGAATATTGGACAAAAATTACCAGACCCTATGGATGTATTCATAAGAAACAACTCATTAGAGTTTTTCTAACGTATTACCAAATTGATAGATTAGGGAAATATGCAGAGTACTGGAGCTGAACTTCAGAAAAGAACTAGAAAAGGTCTCACCCATAATGGCAGACAGCAGAGAGACACTGGGACTTAGTACAAGAACCATTTAGGTGGATCAATAACTGGTGGAACAGCTGTCACCTGAAGGGTTAGTTCTAGTAACACATTAGTGCTATGGACTCGGTGTTTGTGTCCCCTCCAAAACCCACACACACACTAAAGCCCTAAGCCCCACTGGGCCTTTATGTGGAGACCCGGCCTGTAAGGAGTCAACAAAGTAAATGAGGTCCTAAGAGCAAGACTCTTATCCCACAGGGCTAGTGCTCTTATGAGAAGAGACATCAGCACACTCTCTCTGCTATGTGAGGAAAAAGCAAGAAGGCAGCCATCAGCAAGTCAGAAAGAGAGCCCGAACCAAGAAAGGAATCAGTCAGCAACTTGATCTCGGACTTCCCAGTCTCCAGAACTATGAGAAAATATATTTCTGTACTTTAAGCCTCCCAGTCTGTGGTATTTGGTTATGGCAGCCCTACTGACCAATACAGTTGGGGAGCCATGTCCTTCATGATATTTGCATGAATTAGATTAGCTAGATAAAAAAGGCATACTTACCAAATTTAATATGACTAAAAAAGTTGGAGTTGTAAAATAATTTGGATCCAGAACCAAGTGTCAAAGAGTCTAACAGTTTTAAAAGGTAGACAAAACTTAACAAGATGAAATTCAATGCAGATAAACATATGATCCCACCACTGAATACGAGTAAACAAACAAAGGTATCGACGCTTTTATTGAGTGTATAAGACACTTTCTAGTATAAGACCCTCTTCAAAGTCTTTAACTGGTATTATCTCAATCACTCCTCCCAATAAGCCAACGAGTAAGTTTGCTATCATTCCCGTTTTTCAAGAGGTTAAGTAACTTGCCCAAGATCACAAGGCTCTGAGTGGAAGAGCCAGGAGCTGAATCCTGGCAGTATGACTCCAGATCAGCTCTTTGGACCACTGTACCCCCACTACCCTGCCACACAGGGATGGAGCCATTGGTCAATGGAAGTAGCCCAGACCCAAAAACCCTGCAATGTATAATCAACAGTGAGACCAAAAAAGAGTCAACGGGAATAACAGCAATTCTCTATTCCTCAAAGTAACATACTCTTAGTACCAACACATTTAATATTAATATGAACCTAAAATTTTGGCAAATTTAGTCCTGCACAAACACTAAGTCACATCAAGTACCTCTTGGTAATATATAATAATAATTTTGCTCATGAATATTTTCATTCCTGCATGAGCATGTGAATAAGAGCTTCCATACTAATCTTTTCCCTGGGCCTAATTGATTTCCTAGTTCCTTCTTGCACTGGTTGAGATAAACTGCTAGGCAAATTCACTATACCGGCTTCTTTCCCCTCCCATTTCCAGCTATTCTGCAATCTCAAGTTACTAGATAAGAAGCAAGTAAAATGTTCGTGTTTAGTTTAGCAACCAAGTGGCTGCAATATTAATAACAGAAACTTCACTTATTTCTGTTAGCAAAAACAAATTTTCATGGAGTTTAGTCAGTCATACCCTTTCATCAGCTGTGCTGCTGTGAAGTAAGCAGCCATCGCTTGGTCATGCTCACTTTCCACCGCAAACGAATGGCCGTAGGCTATCCATGCAGGCCCATAGGTCTTCTCAAGTGTTGTAGCTTTGCTAAAACAAGAGTTCATTCAAGTAATTTAATGCTTATTCTTGTCTTATTTTTATTTATTTACTTATTTTTGGAGATGGGAGTCTAGCTCTGCTGCCCAGTTTGGAGTGCAGTTGCACAATCATAGCTCCCTGCAGCTTCAAACTCCTAGGCTCAAGCAATCCTCCCACTTCAGCTGCCTGAGTTGCTGGGATCAGGCATGAGCAACAGTGTCTGGTTAATACTTATTCTTAAATTATTTATTTTATATAAGCAGATGACCTCAAAGACATTAACATTCGTTTAGTAAATAAATGAGTTGTCAACACATAAAACGATGTAACGTTTATGTTAATTCAATTGAACTAAAACAATGAGAGTACTGGCCAAATTTTTAAGAAATTTCAGGAGTAAGGTCCCCAACTTTTTAGATACTGTAGGTGGATCCACTGCATTCTGAATAGAACTTAGAGTAAAGAAAACATAACACACAATATAGAAACATAAAGGGTGATACCCTACTTCCTAGCACTTTATTTTCCAAATTTTCTTTCATTCAAATATTCCGTTTCATGTAGAGCCCATCACTCAATTGCATGTTAAATCAAAGAAGCATAGTTCAAAAGAACTTCTAGAATATTATCATCATCCTACGCACAAGTTTTTCTCAAATGCTGAACATACAACTAACCAGAAAGATCTATTTTCTTCCTAGTACATGGCCCTTTCATGTCATCTTACCAATTTTTCTAACAATTATTGGATAGAAGCATAATAGCATCTCCATTTCTAGAGAAGAGAGCAGGAAAAATTAGCTTTCACAAATAATTTGAATTGATAAGCACAGAACTTGGATTAGAATTCCAGTCCAACTCCAAATTTTATTCTCTTTCCCCTAAAGACCATTTTTCATTTTGTAAAATATGCATACAGAAATGACAGGAATTATATTATTTTTATATTCCTGTACTTGAACAATATTGGCTAAATAGCTTGATTGGGTTGGGCTGCATGAAACTACAGCAAACCCTTCTATGAACCAGTTTACTCTGCCAAGAATTATTTCACAGCCACATTTAGTGACCCCAATTTTATGTCAAGTTTTGCATCATTTCACTATTAACTATTTAACTATTCACTAAAACTATTAACAAAAGAAGTCCTAAAAGTAAAAGGTTAATAGTATCTATGTAAATGAAAAAGAGAACCTTTCAAACTATGCTATTCTCCATTGTTTCATATTTATTCTCATTTATAAACAAAATTAAAAATATATAAGCTCCTTTAGAACAGAGTCTGCATCACTGATTTTTTTCTTTTTTTTCCAATATAAATAAGTCTTTTAATTAAAAAGAATATGTAAGCAGCCCTGGAAACATCCACAAAACTATAAAAAAAAGTTACAGTGGGATTATATCTGGATACAATTCCATAAGCCATGGGTTCCAAAGCCCCATAGGAAGTTTGATACATAACTTTCTAAACTTTTAAATAATGCAACTGATCTCCCTCTCAAGCAAGACACATTTGAAAGAAGACTGCAATGAGTCGTAACGATTTTGAGGCTCTTTTGAAGTGATGCGGATTCTCCTGGCTCTCGCAGAGAGGACAATGGGATTACCTGAATGAGAGGACAAACATTCCCCCGGCAGAGAACACTGGGCTGTTATATGAACAGGTGGGATCAGGTGGGTGCCCAAACTCACCCCATGGATTTACATTTGCTGTCACGTGGAGGGTTCTAAACCCAAACTGGAATCTTCTTTTTTCCAGCTGCACCTTCTGATGCTTCTCAGTATGGTTCAAATGCCCACATTCCCCTGCAATACATCTTGGGCAAGGCGGGACTGAGCTCCTTCTACCATTCTGAGGAATCCCTACCCTTGGCCTCCCCGGCCACTCTCTAGCCTGAGTGCTGGGGGGTAGCCCTTTGGTGGAGATCCCTGGCTCTCTGGGCCCCAAGACACTCAAGTCACAGGTGTTCACCCGGAGGCAGTCACACTCACGCTCCCTGGCTTCTAATCTCCTGCATGCCTGTTTTCCATCCCCAGCTCCCTGGCTTCTAATCTCCTGCATGCCTGTTTTCCATCCCCAGCTCCCTGGCTTCTAATCTCCTGCATGCCTGTTTTCCATCCCCAGCTCTTCCAGCCTCGGCAGGTGCAACTCGCCCTATCCATGCGGCCTCAGGCCTGAGCCCTGATGTTTTTCTTAATCTCTCCTCACAGCATCTTATAAAGAGCAAGGTTAACCGATACAACTGAGGACTCAGTTTACTTGTCTTTCCAATATAAACTTATCTTGCAAGTTATTAGGACGTGAGCACGTATCTAAGACATCCAACATGGTGTCTGGCCCTCAGTAAATCTGATGAAAAAACATTCATTGCTTTCACACTGCTTTTGGGGGGCTGCCCAATCTCTGCGGGACTGGATGTCTGAGAAGGTACCACTGCTTGTCAAAGACTCACACTGTAGTGTGAAAGCCAGAAAGCACCTCCGGTAGGTTGGTTAGAGAGGGAGGAAGAAAGCAAGTTCCTACCTGAGATACCTTCTGGCGTGTTCATTTTTGTGGCCAACCATGAGATAGTAACATCCCACTGCAAACCAAGACACCTAAAAAGTTCAAAACTTGCCATTACTGAAGATACTTCACCTTGAATTGGTATCTCTAACGAATTAGGCTAGACAGAGGGTAGACGAGATGCTCCTATAACACATCTTCTAGTGCAAGTTAGAAATTTCTCTGAGACAGTCTATCCACCAAGATCCAAGATTAAAGAGAACAGAACTCAATGGCTCTTTCTCAAGGAGGCTTCTAAGAAGACAGGACTCCTGAGAACTTCCTGCGTCAACCACTCCCAGCCTGTGCCTCCTGACTCTCTGGCAATGCTCATCTTCCCTGGCCTGACCCTGGCTCTTCCTTGCTCTCTGACGCAGTTCTGACTCTCATTTAGCTGGTTTCTCCTGTGCTGGCTTCACCACACTGGGCTCGGGTGCAGATTCTTGTCTGAGACTTAGATCTTGATTCCTGATTTTGTCTTTAAAGACAGTTCCTGATTCCATTTTTCACTCCTAGTTCGGCATTCTGACCCATGACAGTTTGGAATCAGTGCACAATTCAATAGGTTGTCTTATATGTGCAATATGAGGTGCTATCAGCAATCACCAGCATTTCTTATGAAAGGCAGCCATATGACTAACATAGTCAGTATTTTATGTTTTTTTACGCTATTAAGCATGTATAATTCCTATAATCAGAAAAAAATAAGAGACTTTTAAGTTATTGTTTCAGTATAATTAAAACCATCTTCATGGACTGAGAAAATCAATGCTGCTTTCTAAGTTTCTGAAGCACTTGGAGATTCCGCTCCAACACTTTAAAATAAAACATTATTTGTCTGAACTTAAATACTACTTAAGTATTTTCTTAAAGTTTAGGTAAGAAAAAAAAGAAAAAAGATTACTTACAGGATTAGTAGGATATAAATCCACCAGTTTATGAGAAAGATAGAAAAGTTCTACGTTACGGAAAAAGGAGAAAAAGAACACAATTATCATATCAAACGCAATTTAAGATACAACTTAGTTACAACTTTTCAAAATCACAAAAATTCTGTTCTCACAGCAATGATTTCATACTATTTTCCTGCTACATACAAAATGCACTACCTTACTGAAGTACAGAAAGACTACCAGGCAGATGCAGCCAGTGTCAGACCCAAAGCAGGCCCTGAGTGCTTGCGCGGGGACTGCAGAGTGCACAAAGGACATCTGATGGACAAGGTGGGAACAGACGCCCCCTTACAAAGCACTTGCCAGTGGTGCAAAGGCTACTGCAAAACACCTAATTTATCTTAGAAACAGACACCTCTCACATTCAAGTTTGTTATGGACCATACTAGTCCATATTTGGTTGATTAAACTTTCAAGTTTATCCAAACAGTGAGATTATTTCCTCATGAGAAACGTGTAAGTCCAGCACTCCATCACACTTCCCACATGCAGTCTTGGGTTCCGCAGACTGGGACAGCTAGACACTCTGCACTTCGAACATGCTTCTACAAGGTGCGATGCTACCTGTTCCACAGACCACCCTCTGAGCAGCTGGGATTTGGAGTTGAGTGTCTGGAGCTTATTTTCTTCCTGACAGAGCTCACTATTCAGTTTTTAAAGATTTAAGGACAAATATAGCTCCCAACACAACTAATTTTTTAAATATGGAAAATATGAGCAAAAAATCTGCTCCCTTACAATTTCTAAAGTTATTGACTCTCACATCAGTTTTCTTATGGAATTCACACAAAAAGAGAAAAGAGGCAGAACCGATACCCAACACTTTCAAGGTAATATACTTCGAAGCATATATTACATTTAAAAAAGGAAGCAAGAATCAAGGATAAAGAAATAAACTGCCCTGTTGGGAAAACAGAATAGACTGCTTGCCACTTTGGCAGACATTTCCTCCCTAGCTGTTATTTTTATAGTAGAACATAATTCTGTTGTTACCTGCAATCTCAAATATCCAGGATTTATGAGACAAAATTTCAAAAGCTACAGAAAAATTTTTGTCTAAGAATTATGATAATTATTTTTAAAAACTTACCATTTGCTTTATTCAGCTCCACAAGTGTCCCTATATGGACAGGTAAACAACTTGCATGGAAAGGATCTTTCTCCATTACTCTGAAAGTTAAAGCAACACATGACTACCCTCAAAACAGCACGTGAGAGCACTCATTACAATAAGCTGTGTTAAACATAGTATTTACGGCATCAAGTATGCTACTGTGGGTTATAATACTTTTTTACTTGCTTCATTCCATCATTTTCAGGTTGGTTCAATTAAGGCAATGATTAAGTTATAAAAACACGAAAAATTCTGGTTTATGTGGAAGCAATTAACATTGTACCATGTATTTACTTTAAAGTAGCACACATTATATCCAATTATTCAAAGTACCCAAAACAATGTGAAATATTAAATAGATTACAAGTATTTGTCAGTTAAAACTTTTGTGATTTCAATGATTTTAAACAACCCAAAAGAAACACAAAAAATCAGTATATGTAATTTGGCTAAAGGAGAAATTTAAAGTAAGTACACTGGAAAACTGGTGTGTGGGGAATAAGGCTTAGTCACTGAGCGTGGCAGATTAAGTACCCAGTATCCACAGGATTGTATTAGTTTTTTAAGAAAGAACAAATTTTACAAACCTATGTGCCAAAATGGTTATCTTCAAACTTACAATTATCAAGACTGGGAACTGCAACACGCATTTCTCTCCAAGCTAATGTAATACATCAACAAATACACATAAACCTGTGTCTATAAGTTGCTCTTTTAAGACAGCACTCTGTTCAATAATCTGCAGATGGTAAAGGTAACTTCAGTAATCTGCCAATGGTAATTATCATCTAATTCAAGATAATTCAGAAAGCATGCCCATGAATTACTTAGGCAAGATGGACCAAACTCCATGTTCCTACACAAAAATGGATGGATATACTTACACAGAAGTAAGCTTGTAGCACATTTTGAAATCACAGTTATAATAATGTCTCTCAGCTAAAGACACTACCACATCCAGATTCTCTTGCAAGCCATCTACAGACTCAGGGATGACAGTTTCACTAGGCTTATTATACTGAAACACAGAGAAATTCAAACATAAACTCAATGAGCAGTAAAAAATTAAAAGACAGACTCAATTTATGTTTGGCTCAAGCAGTTAAAACATTTACACACAGATATATGTGACCCTCTGAAAACGTTTTAAACTTCAAATTGTATCATACTTTCTCAATAAATTTATCTTCTCAATTTTATCACAGAACTCCACAGTGGGAACGTCTCAAAGTAGAAGTTAAGGAAACACAAGAAAAAAAAAAACCTTCATTTTCATGCAACACCATTCCATTTATTGACAATTCAATCTTTTAGTTTAAGGAGTCCTTAGGCAGAAAACAGACATTCTTAGAAATGTTTTAGGAATCATACATATTTTAAATAATCTAACTCTATTCTTGCAAATGTGCTAATTAGTACAATTTTTATTTTTAAAACTGTAACCAATAAAAGAACAAAGGGATGAAATAAGATATTTACATCAAATGCTAACTTTGTGTTTTCACTTACTTTTTTTAATTTGTTCTCAAATAGAAAACGCAGCAATTCCTGTTCTTCAGTACCAAGCTTGCCAAGAGGTAGCGACTCAAGAAGTTCTTTTTCTTTTAAGAGAAAAAAAAGAATATCCTCTTAGCATTTGTAAGGGGGAAAGTCTGCAACTAAAAATATTCTACCATAGCTATTGGTCTAAAGTAAATCAAACTTGAGAGATAAAATAAAAAGACCAAAATGTACGAGAGAAAGTTGACACATGGTTTACAGACCCAAGAGATGAGATGAGGGCAGAGCGACTCTTGCAGGACTACGATGAGGAGGCCTCCAGGTGGTTCCTATCATTAGCCAAACTGAGAACCACTAGCCTCAGCACTGCTGACACTCTGCCGTGGGTGAGCCTGTGTACTGCAGGGTGTTTAGCGGGACCTCTGGCTCCTATCTGCTAGACACAAGCAGCAACCTTCCAACGTCCCTCCACAACCCCAAGTTGTGACAAATAAGTGTCTCCAGACATTGCCAAATATCCCCTGGGAGGCAAAATCACCCTGATAGAGAACCACTGCACCAGGCTAAAATGTCAGAATTCCATTAACTCAACCATCCCACTTTCTGTTTCTCTTGTTTACGTGCCTCACATCATTCCAACACAGTTGGACAGTGGTTCTCAGGTCTCGTGGCATTTCAGTTATCTCCTGGGAGCCTTAAATAATCTGATGACAGGGCCTCACCCTGGAGATTCTGACTGAACTGCTCTGGAGTTGGTAACTAAACCTAGATGTTTTTAAAGCTCCTCAGGGATTTAAAGTACAGCTGGGTTGAAAATCCCTGAAGCAAATAATAAAATCTATACTGTCTCAATCTCTGAAAATTTAGGTAGCAAAAGGCACTGCCCAATATTGCATCTTGTAGTGCTTTATATGTGAGTATATTAAGAAAGCTAACAGGTCTATTTAAACCTGTACATAGTCTGTTCTTGAGTCTACAGATTTCAGATTAAAAAATCCAAACAATATTAACATTGCTAAACATAAAAACACCTGGGTTTCCAAACCTTCTTGTGCTGTCAACATGTGGTGTGATGTTAAAAGATCAAATGCTTCGAAACAGTAGACATCCAGTTTCAATGCTTCTTTGTAGCTATAGGTAGCCAGGGTTCGGTTATCCAGGGCGTCATAGATTTTCCCTCGTAGGAGACAAATAGAGCTCTTTATCTGAGGGAAAAATGATGAGGCACACACTAAGTCAATACTTTTTTTTTTTTTTTGAGTCAGAGTCTCACTCCGTCACCCAGGCTGGAGTGCAGTGGCATACTCCCACCACCGCAGCCTCAACCTACTGGGCTCTGGTGATCTTTTCACCTCAGCCTTCCAAGTAGCTGGAACCACAGGCGTGCGCTACCATGCCCGGCTAATTTTTGATTTATTATAGAGACGGGGTCTCAGCAAGTTGCCCAGGCTGGTCTCAAACTCATGGGCTCCAGCAATCCTCTTACCTCAGCCTCTCAAAGTGCTGGGATTACAGGCTTGAACCACCGCACTTGGCCCTAAATCAATACTTTTAGACTTAACTTTCAATAAAAATCATATATTAGGGCCAGGCTCAGTGGTTCAGCCTGTAATCCCAGCTCTTTGGGAGGCCGAGGTGAGTGGGTTGCCTGAGCCCGTGGGTTCAAGGCCAGCCCGGGCAAGCAACTTGGCGAGACCTTGTCTCTACAGTTAAAAAAAAAAAAATTAGTCGGGCGTGGTAGTACACACCTGTAGTTCCAGCTACTTGGAAGGCTGAGGTGGAAGGATTGCTGGAGCCCAGCAGGTTAACACTGGGGTGGCCATGAGTGTGCCACTGCACTCCAGCCTGGATAAGAGTGACTCCAACTCAAAAAAATAAAATCATATATTAGAATGCTGAGAAGTTTTTATTACATCTAAAAGGATTTAATTAACCATAACTGTCAAGGTATAAATTAACAAAAACACAAAAGCATTGCAGAACTTCTTCAGTCCATCTTCCATGGGTTCTATCCACTATGTTCCAACACATCTTTATAACTAATGTACATGCCACAGCTACTAGGTTCATTACTTGTTTTATCCCAAATAGTGCAATGATTCAAAGACAGAAAGCAGTGTGTGTGTGTGTGTGTGTGTGTGTGTGTGTGTGTGTGAAATCAAACTTTAAGATGGGACAGATTGATATGGAGACCCCGTGAAAGGATCACAGTGAGCTTTAGAATCTGGCAGCAATGCAGCACAGTGCTCAAAGAGGTCAGGAGCATGGCCTGCCAGAGCCAGACAGACCTAAGTTCAAATTCCGGCTCTGTCACTTACTTGTAACCTTGGACAAGTGATTTAACCTCTCCTGACCCCCTTAGCTTCCTTTCCTCATTTATAAAAAGGAGAAAACAATCTCCAGAACTCTGGGAGGATTAGAGATACTACTATCTCTATTGTGTTAGCACATTGTAAGGCCCTCAAAAGCCTCACTACTACCACTAACAAGAGAACGTGGAAATCTGACTCACATCCCAGACTCAAGAACCTCAAAAAACACATAACTGAGGTTAAAGATGACCCAGAGATGGGCAGCTCAAATCCTTAACGATATGAAGGAGATTCATAAGTTAAAATCTTTTTAAAAAGGACATTATGAGAGTCTTTGACCTAGGCAATATCATTGTCAAAAACTTTTTCATAAATAATAATGCATTACAAATAAATCATGCGTTTCTTAGATAAATTGGCAAAAGGTCCCAAAATAATAATGACAAAACCAAACACCCTCATAAATGCATTTCTAGGAGAAAACTTAATGTGTTTCTGGCACATAAATTAATAAATGAATAGTCAAAAAAAGGAAGAAAAACTCCTAGAATGTGTGATATTCCCAACTTTTTACGATGAAATGCAGAGTAACCAAGTTCCCTCATAAATATGTTATAAAAAATAACTGGATGAGAAGATGGGGAAATTGGTGGATTAGATAAGGGGTATAGGGATTCTTCCTGAATAATAAAAATTCCCTAAAATTGACTACAGTGAACTTTGCATGGCTCTGTGACTATACTAAAAACCATCAAACTGCACACTTTAAATGGGCAAGTTGGATATGTGAATTATACCTCAATAACTTTTTAAAAAAAAAGATTAATGAACTCCAGATTAGTGATCTGACTTTGGATGTCATTTATTAAGTTATCATGCAATTTCTGCCAGCAAGAAATTTTCTTTTTTTTTTTTTTTTTGAGTTGGAGTTTCACTCCGTTGCCCAGACTGCCATGCAGTGGCCGCTTCTGGCCACTGCAGCCTCGACCGCTGGGCTCTGGCGATCCTTCCGCCTCAGCCTACCAACTAGCCGGAATTACAGGCACACACTACCATGCCCGGCTGATTTTTGATTTATTGTAGAGATGAGGTCTCGCCATGTTGCCCAGGCGGGTCTCGAACCTGCGGGCTCAGGCAGTCCACTCACCTCAGCCTCCCAAAGGTGCAAGAAATTTTCAATGTCAGGGAGATATGAGTATACAAATGGAAATAAAAACAATCTAAGCTAATAAAAAGTTTTTTGGAATAGATTCAGAAAGCTGTTGAATAAGAAGGAGAAAAATTATTCTGCCGGTGGGGTGTGGTTTAAGGCACTAAAATATGAGGAAGATCAAGTCAGCCTATTTCAAATGTAAGCATCTGACAATAAAGTTACAGCTTTCAAATGACGGCTCAAAGTGTCTTTTGGCTTTTGGCAGGCAAATTAAGTTGACAACTGTAACTGTTTTAATACATAATACTTCAGTAAAAGAAGATAACTTGTTTTTTATATGTAACGTGGACAATTCTTACTACTGTTATTGAAACATGGTAAGACTATTACTTACTGAGGATTGTGACATCTCCCAGTCACTGGAGGAATCCTTCAAACCACTTTCATCCTTCGAGTATTTTTCAAATAATCTTTTGTTGATTGGTTCCTCCATATCAAGAATATCAAGTGCCTGTTGGTGCTCTTTTGCAGCATACTATGTAGGAAACAGAAGTACTATCCATCACCCATGACTTCGAACACTACATACATAAACATAATACCATGGATTTTTTTTTTTTTTTTTTTGAGTTGGAGTCTCACTCTGTCGCCCAGACTGGAGTGCAGTGGCCGCTCCCAGCCACCGCAACTTCGTCTGCTGGGCTCCGGTGATCCTTCCGCCTCAGCCTTCCAAGTAGCTGGAATTACAGGCATGCGCTACCACGTCCGGCTGATTTTTTGATTTATTGTAGAGATGAGGTCTCACCAAGTTGCCCAGGCAGGTCTCGAACCTGCGGGCTCAGGTAATCCACTCACCTCAGCCTCCCAAAGGCGCGGGATTACAGGCTGAGCCACCGAGCCCGGCTATCCCGGATTTTTAAAGGGCAATAAATATATCCATTACTTAACTTTAAAATGTCTAAAGTAGAATTTTGTTCATGCGTGTCAGCTTTTAAGTAAACGAAGAATCGGTAATTACAGCAAACAATAAAGTACATTTCCTCATGAGATACTTTATTAGCCTATCACATCCATCACTGAAATTCTCATATATATTATACATAATATTCACATGATCAAACTTTCATTTAAAAAAAAAGAGAATATACTTACATGGCATCTAGCTGCAAGATAACGACATGCTTCATACATCTAGGAAAGAAATTAATTTAATTAGGAAGTGGTCAAATAATATGTTTCTTCACTTTAAAAAACTGTAAGTATGAAATGGGGAGGGCTACTTTCATTTCTTTTTCTCTTGCAGTAAAACAACAACAACAAAACTGTCTTTTTAAGCCATAATCATCATGAACCTACTGTTTACTAGGCACAAAGGACTCTAAAAGGAGTAAGGACCTGCCTCAGGAGGTTATAGCAGGGGAGACGTAAATACAGCGCAATGGGGAAAGCACAACAAAAGGGTGTAGGAAGCATCAGTCAGCCGAAGAAGGAAACACACGCAGCGGGGAGGAGTTGGCCAGGCAAGGGAGTGCTGGGCAGCACTGGAGGCACTGAGTGTGAGCAGCCACTGCAGATCCAAGGAGCTGAAAGCACAACGCGAATGGAACACCTGCTCCACGTGCTGCTGGCGGTGGGTGAGAGGCAGCATGGAGGGCTTCCGGTAGCTACTGAGGCATCTGATTCTATCCTGCAGGTAATGGGAAATCCCGAATGACTTTATGGGTGAGACAATGAGATCTGTGTTAGAACTATTTCACGAGATGAACTGAACAGAGAAAGGTGGGAAAGGAAAAACTTACTGGAGAAAAGAGACAAGAGGCTGTAACAGAAGAGAAATTAAAGACCTGACATGTACCAGTGACCAAGGAAAAGGAGCATCCATGATTCTGGAGCTATTTAGAAAACAGATTGTTCAGAACTTAGTGACTAGATGGGGGTAGGGGAAAACAAGGTGACTGGAATTAGGTTTAAGATATTTTCTTTCCACATTGAAGAGAAAAATTGAATCATTTTAAGTAATTTTTACATAAATGGAATACATACCTAAAATACTAATCTAATAGTTTTTTTTCCTACAGCTCTGAAGATCTTTAAAGCTCAATTACTTACTTTGTCCAGTTTTCGTGACCGAAGTGCGTGGGCTGCTCTATGATATTGTGCCGTCAGGTAAAGACATTGCGCCAACCAATATATGTCCTGGGGTTCCTCTAGAAGAAGAAAATTACATAAATGCTCAGAGGCACAAGGTGAAATAGTAAGATTTTTTTTTTTTGAGTCGGGGTCTCACTCTGTTGCCCAGGCTGGAGTGCAGTGGCACAATCGTGGCTCACTGTAGCCTCAAACTCTTGGGTTCAAGTGATCCTCCCACCTCAGCCTCCCAAGCAGCTGGGACTACAGGCAGGTACCAACACATCCAGTTAACTAATTTTTTAAAAAAAATTTTTTGTAGACACAAGGTCATGCTAGGCAGGCTAGGCTGGTCTTCAGCTCTTCAGCTCAAGCAATACTCTTGCCTTGGCCTCCCAAACGGCTGGAACTATAGGCATAAGCCACCATGCTGGGCCATCAGTAAGATTTTTAAAGATTAATCAGAAAAAAATAGCAGCCACCACTTACCATGAGAGAGTGAAGCTACTTTATCTGCCCAAAATAGAGCACTTTGAAACTGTTGCTGTAAACAAACAAAAAAAGTATAACTGCTCTGTTACTTCAGTAGTGTTAAAGAGACAACTGACATTATTAGAATGCTATATAGCACACCACAGCTCAATAGTTTTTTACATGTAGTAGAGGTCTAGCAATCATATCGCTATCTAACATCTGGCTAGGGTGAATTTTAGTTCAACGCTGTAATAACAACACTACTCTAAGATCTTCCTAGACTCAATTCTTTGCACATACAATTAATAAAGGTAGTTTTTAAAAACTCACACACACAGTAACTCAGCAAGTATCTAAAACAGCAAATGATTTTGTAATATCCAGTCAGCGCTTCTCGTGCTGATATTTCTGTGACACTTTCAACAGCTATTAATGAACCTCAAAGTAGAATTTAGTAGACGGAACACTATGCTGGAATATCTCAGAAACACTGCTGTAATTCTAACAACAGCAAAACGTAAGACTACAATCACATAAACTAAGACCCCCTTCTCCCTGCAACTCCAGCAAAAACAGGGCTAGCTTCAGTCCCCGCTCTGGTCCTCTGTTCCCAGTCTTCCAGTCTTCCTTGCCTCAGTTTCCCGGAGGCAGGCCGGGGGCAGCAGGGACGCTTACGGCATGGCCACCGAGCCGCCCGGTACGGGAGTCCCGACGGCGGAGGCCAGGCTGCCGCCTGCCCCACCACGTCCCGGAGCCCGAAGCGGGCCGGAAAACAGCCGGCTGCCGAC
>NW_007089354.1:42401-43639 GCF_000164805.1 Carlito syrichta
CGCCCTTCCCCGGAACGAAGTGACGAATTTTGAAACAGACGCCGCACATTCTGGCCACAAACAAGTTGGTGTGCACAAGCGGCCAGCGAAGTCGAAAGACAAGCCCGGGAGACGCGTGGAACCCGCCACGAGAGGCGAATTCCGTTACTCCGGAGCCAGTGCTTCCTTGAGCGGCAGTGAGGCGGCGTGAAGAGCCCGGGGGCTCCGAGGAGCCCGGCAAGGAGGAAGCAACCGTTCCCGGGGGGGGGGGGTGCAGGTGGTTTTAACACAAAAGAAGGAGAGCCCGGCGTAATTCGTAGCAGGAAAAATCAAAGAGCGGTCGAGATCACTTTTCCTGCGTCGGCAAAGATCCAAAAGGTCGGGGACCCTCACGTGCTGGTTTTGTGAGAGGTGGGGCTTTACTCTCTGATGCCCAAGTGGGAATGTCTTCCAGAACTGAAAAGGCGCATCCCCGGGAACCTAGGGATCCTCACTGAGTCCGGATGGTGTCAGGTGGGGTGTGGTGTGCGGTTCTTCTGTGGGTTCTCGACTTTGCCACAGGAAAGAGTTTCCGAGCGAGTCAGTAGACAAGAGCGTGCCCCGAAACGTACACACGTTTTAAGACAGGAAAAACGGTATTAACGTTGTGAAACGACCTATACCGATACCCAAAGAGGAATACAAGTCGCCCTCGACGTCCGCGATCATCAGCGTGATTACCGTCGGCGCCCAGACGCTTATGATTGCGGTGCGCTGTAAGTGATGCGCAGATGGCGTCTCTTAAAATGTGTGGACTTATTTTTGGCATCCTAGGTTTAATAAAGATGAAGCTTTTTAGAAGGGAAAACCATGCTTGAGAGAGAGCACGGGTTTCTCACCTTAAGAGAAATGACATGTGCTTGCCTTTGACAAGAAGCTTTATATAGTTTTACAATAACTAAGCAAACCATGAGCTAAGAGGGGAGGCCTGCAGGTATCTGGTCATGAGTTTTCATTACCACCTCTGAACCTTTTAAGCCACAAGGACCTTCTAAGTAGTGAAATTATTGCCTAACTAGATCTGGGCCTTTTTAGAACATCATCAGGTCTGCATTTTGGGCAATTTCCTGTCATTTCTGTGATTTACTGTACTGGTTGTCCCAGCTTCCAAGCCGCTAGCTGGTCAGTTCAATGAAGACTGTGTACCAGTAAGAAAGGTGTCTGAGCTGGGCTCGGTGGCTCAGCCTGTAATCCTGCACCTTTGGGAGGCTGAGGTGAGT
>NW_007089354.1:43659-56637 GCF_000164805.1 Carlito syrichta
TCCAGTCTGGGCGACCGAGTGAGACTCCAACTCAAAAAAAAAAAAAAGAAAGAAAGAAAGGTGTCTGAAGGTTTGCCATGTTTTAATTTAGAGCTGCCTGCAAGAAACTTATCTATCGATGAATAAGCTATGCTGGCTGCCCTTCCTCCATGGTATACTCATATAATGGAAACAGGTGGATATTTAAAAGAAGAAGGCATTCTTGTCTTGTTATGGAACAATCTCCAATCCATAAGTCCCCTACATACAAACCTTCAAGTCACAAACGTTCAAAGATGCAAACATTTTCACATGTCCAATCATGTAAGTTAGTTTGTATTTTATGTGTACATTGTCGTGTGTTATACTATAAGATTATAAATGGCTTCATTATTTTTTGTGTTTGTTTTAATGTATTATTTGTGTGAAAATTATTCTAAACCTATTGCAGTGTAGTACTGTAGAACCAGTTGTTTTAGTTGGGTACCTAGGCTAACTGCCGGACTCACAGACAAGTTGGACTTACAAATAGCTCTCAGAACAGAACTCGTTGGTATGTAAGGGACTTACTGTATATAGTAAATGGGGAAAAGCAAGTATAGAACAGTGTTTAGCAGGATGACCAAACTCTGGTTTTTAAAAAAAATTTCCTTGCCAAATTCCTAACTTTTAATGTGATTATCTCTCCGACCTGACAGGCAGAAAAAGAAGGAAAATCAAAGTATTTTGGGATCTTTTGTCTTTGGGGCACTCTGGCATCTTTTAAAACAATTGCCTGCTGTTTAAAGTCTACCACCACCCATAAAACTTCATCTATTAGTACATATCAAGAAACTCACTCCCTCATCTTCCTCAAGCTGTGTATTTCCTTCCTGCTTTTAGACTTCCTTAGATTACTCTGCTTACTCGGTGTCGGTTGGAAAATCTCAGAATCCACCTGTAGCCTGTAGGCCCTTCTTTGGAAATGTCCTGCCTCCCTGGACTAAACCAGTATAAATCTCACGTGTATTGATTCGGTTTCTTGTAACGTCTGACCTCCTAAATTGTACATTCCAAAACTGCCATTCAACCACGGTGGACACATATTCTCAGGACTTGCTGGGGATGGGTGTCACAGGCCTGGCCACTCGCATTGGCCCGAATAAACCATCTTAAAATATGTGCACATTGAGTTTGGCATCTTTTCATCCAGAATCATGTGCTTCCACTTGAATAAAGTAGAAAACTAACAAAAGATTAAGTAAAAAGATCCTTGAGCTATCTGTGGAAGTTTTCTGGGAGGAGCCCGGGAGACGGTAAATGTTTTGTGAAATTAAATAATTCAAACTTAAACATACAGGTGTTTGAAAGGACACAAGATGGAGTCAGTGTAACCAATGAACAGCCATTTGACACTGCCTGTTTGTCATATTCTCTTAGCATCACCTAGCTTACCCTCTAATCACTAGCCGAGGACTGAACCGGTTTCTCAGAGCTGGCTCTCGATAATTGTTTTCTAACCCTTCCCGGGCTTGTTTTGTATTAGTTAGCTTTTCTGTTCAGCCGTAAGAATCCAAGTTAGCCGCATCAGCCTGTGGCGACCTTCCTAACACAGACAGACCTATCAGCATGGCAGCAGTCATGTGACTGGCCCACCCATCTGCCTGCCGTCCATTACCTGATGTCAGTTCCTGTGCTTACCTGTCCCTTTGTGATGATGTGAAAAAGACCACCATGCAATCACCTTAATGACATGCCCCCACCAAAGGGAAGGTTTTAAAGCATTCAGCCTCAAGCAGCATTCCCCATTGCTTTGCTGAGCTCTGGTCTGGCCATGTGGTTTTTTGAGATATGGCTACCGTATAAGCTTTGGCCCCCTCCCCTACCTTGGGGAGGTGAATCTTCCCTCTCTCTCTCTCGCTCTGATTTACTTTGGATTTATTGAGAGGACAGAAAAGCTCCAACAGTGGGAGGGGACCCGAAGGGGTTGCCCCTAAGTAAACTCTATTTTCCGATCTAACTTCTGTGCCGTTATTTGCATCTTTTGCATGGCACCAGATCGCAGACCCCCGGTTCGCCCCCACATTTTGGAGGCCCCGCTGGGATTTTGACCAAACAGTGTTGGAACTTTAAACTGTCCTGAGCCTTGAGAGGAATGTGGCTATGCAATCTCGGTCACACAGCACGCAGCTGGAACATCTGCCTTTTCATCCCACTTTTTTCTGTAAACAATTAAGACCACATGGTGCTGGGGCAAGACCGACAAACCAGACTCTTTATGGCAGGAAGATACCGAACTCTAACCTGAGTCTGGGAGAGCGCTGCGTCACAGATAGCAGGCCCTGGAGGAAATAAAATTGTGTCACCCCCAAATATGTTCCTTTGACATCTTTTGAAATGGCACCGCAAAGCCGTCTTTCGTGGGGGAAATTTTCATCTGTGGAGAGTCTCCTTCCCTTTCAGGTCTTCCTGGACTTAAGGGAGATTGCAAGTCTGAACCCTTTGCAACCTGGAAAGAGACCTTTGCCGTCTCTCCCCTCTAAGGCTGCACTTCGTCCACGCAATGAGGACCGCGGCCTCGTCCTTAGTATAGGATAATTAGTCTGCATTTGTTGAGCCTGGTCGACTGTTTCACTGTAATTGAGGATGATGGAAGTCTTGGGGAAAACTCGGAAAGGAGTGCTCGTTAGGGGAGCCGGAGTTGGGGCTGCTTGAAGCTTCTCCTGGACCTTGAAGGAAGAGAAAACCCCCGCGTGTCTGGGAAATTCGCCCCGACTCCCTAGCCGCGTTTTCTTCACGGGAGTTGGAGACAGCAGTGCCAGAGAGCGCCACGAGGGGGCACAGTTTCTCCACGCGTCACGGGCTCTTTCCAAGTCTGGGATGCTTCCTTTTCGTGGAAGTCCGGGACCGGACCACACGTGACTTGGGCCGGTTGGAGACCCTGAAGGTTGTCTGGAGGCCCAGCCCATGGAGTCGAGAACCGGTAGGGCTCGAAAGACGGACTCACAAAGGGCCCCGTTTAAAAACTGCTAGGGTTTTCTTCATTTTCACCGCTGGTTGGTCATTTGGTCATTTTGTCATTTTGTGCTGTGTGTCATTTCCCGCCACCCGCTTGTGGGTTATATGAAAGTTCATTTGGAAGTCTTTATGGTCTGTAGTGCTTTAGGACGTCATCGTCAGGGTTGAGGTGACAACTCAGCAAATACCCATACGAGAGAAGTCCTGGCTGGTAAACACCACGAGCTGTGCAGCTGTGTGAGCGCAAGGAGGTCTCACCGAGGGGCATGCGGCCCAGCACATCTCTGGACCTGAAAAGCACCCAGCGTAACGTGGACAGACACGCCTGTTATCGCCACACTCTGCTGCCCTCGTTCCTGCTGCCTTGAGCCTGTGTCCCGCAGTTGTAGTGCTTAGTAATTCCGTCGTGTGTTCCTCTTGCAAACCCAGTCTGCTGAGCCCACTCTAGTTCACAGGAGTCTGCCTTCTCTGCCAAGCTCGTCCAAACTCCAGGCTTGGTAATCACTTCTGGAAGGGAGGTGCTCCAGAACCTTAGCCCAGCCAGGGTCTGATACTCCATCCCGTTGGCCACATCTGCGTGTCTAGAATATTCTCTCACATTTGGAACTCTGTCCACTTGGCAACCAGAGAGGCCTGCATGCCCTCTAAGGCCAGAAGGAAGGAAATCACCCTCTTCTAGCGACCTTGTCTTCTCTGAGACCGATGAGGTCGGGAGTTCTGAGAGTGGCCTCAGAGGATCCTTTGCGGCCTCTTGGGCTGACCGGGCAAGCGAGGGGGTGGGGGAAGTGCGCCAGAGTTACCCCACGGGAGACGGATTTCTGGCCGGCCCATGTCTCACGTCCCCGAGAATGTGGGTAGTAGCCACGGCTTCATGGCCGTTAGCCTCAGCGGGCGAGGTGGGACCAGGTGAGGTGGAGGAGGTGCTCGGAGCTCAGCGTGAGGGCAGCTCTCGGCCCCCAGACTCAGCCCGCCCGCCTTCCCTGGGCAGCTCCTCCTCCCTTCTGCACAAGCCTCCTCCCCGCCCCAGAGCCACAGCACCCAGCGCCTTCTCCTGGTGCGTCCCCCTCCTCCCTCCCACATCCTTCCACTTCCCCCTTCTCCCCAACCCTTCCCCTCCCTCCTCCTTCCCCTCCCTCTCCTCTTGTCCTCCCACCTCCTCCTAAACCAGAGGTACAATCGCTACCGAGAGGCCATTTTCCCATCAAATTCAGCACCAGTGTGGACTGCTAGTAAAGGTGCTGTGCCTAGTCTGGTGCTTCACAGCAGAGAGGGGCATGGGTACTGGGAGAGGGTTTTGGAGGGTGCAGGGTTCTGGTTGCTGCGGGCCGGGGCTGCCCCACCCCTGGCTGAAGACAGACACCTTGGGCTGGACCCAGCACGACCGGCTCTGCAGGGCTCAGGGAGGCTGAGGTTTTCAGAGGATCAGCAGAAGAGCCAGAGCTCACACCCAGGCCCGTCTGACTCCAGAGTCCACAACTGTAACACCCTTGACTAAAAGGCCACCAGTGAGGGGCAGTGAAGACCTGGATTCTACCCAGAGAGGAGGAACCAGAGGCGAGATGTTCTATTCCTCTGCAAGTGTGCTCTAAAGGGTTTGTGCGCCAAAAAAGAACGGAACTAGCTGCTTCTCCTTTTTTAAAAAAGTTCAACCTAAATCTATAGTATAAGTCAAGTATAGCAAAGAGTAGTGACCAGGGTCCCCTCCCACTGTGGGAGCTTTTCTGTCTTCTCAGTAAGTCCTGCTAAAAAAAAAAAAAAAAAGTAGTGACTGTCACATCACCGAGGGGCCAGCTATCAGCTCTGTGAGGCAGAAGCTACATCTTCCTCGTCCTTAAATCCCAGGCACAACGTTTGTTGAGTGAACGAGTGGTGTGTGTGTCCCATAACTCATTTTTTGAGGCATTGACTGTGGGTGAGGTGTTCATTACTGTGGAACCATTCAAGCATGATCATACCTGGGGCTGAGAGAGAAAATAAGCAGATGCCCAGGACTTCCAGATGCGGCCTCCACCCAAGACTCCCCGGGTCCTTTTCATAAGTTAGGTTATTTATTCTGGAGTCAGACAGCAGTTACATCATGCTAAAAATTTTGGTCTGATGTATTCAGGGTTTTTTTAAGGTAACAATCACAGGGCCTTTAAGGTCATTACACGAATCCACCAAAGCTCAGAATATGGTGACAGAATAAGTATTAATAGCTAGAGAAAATAATCGAATTCAACATCCCTTAACTCCCCATATTACTGTGCATAATTGGTCTGCAGTTACCCGTCCGAAAAGCACAAAAAATAGTTTTGCTGCATCAACTGCTCAGGCACTTGATTAAACACTCGCGTTGGAGAGTGCTGCCTCATGGCTCTTCGCAGCTGCTCTGGGTGTGATAGCGGTGCCAGAGGAAGAGGCGGCAGCCCTGGCCTCGACCTCAGGGGCCAGGGGCCACAGGCAAGGCAGACATCCCCCCAGGCCCGGCGGCCGCACGAGCAAGTGGCGAGGGGGCTCAGAGGCGGACTCGTCGTCCCCCGCCCCCACCCCCCAGTCACTGCTCCGCCGCGCTTGCCGTCGCCTTCCTCACTCCCATTCTCGGCCCAGTCCCGGCTGAGCTCCTGCTACATTTCAGTTTCAGTTCCTGCTGGATCCAAACTGCGTGTTTGCAGCGGACGTTTTCCTTAGGCGAGAACAGTAAGATATCAGCTTGCTAGAAGGCTTGGGAAAGGCAGCGTTTCAATTTGTTGCTTAGGATTAATCATATAATTCTTTTCATAACAGTTTTATGGAGATATAATTCTATACTACAAAATTCATCCCTTTCAGTGTATAGTTTAGTGGGTTTGGGTATATTCAGAGTTGTGCAACCATTGCCACAATCTAGTTTTAGAACATTTTCATCACCCCTCCCCCCCGAACCCGTACTTTTTAGCTATCACTCCCCAGTTCCCCTTCCCTAGCCTCTAGAAACCACTAATCTACTTTCTGTCTCTGCGGATTTGCTAATTCAGGACATTCCATGTAGAAGAAATCAGACAATATGTGGCCTTCTGTACCTGGTTTTTTCACTGGGCTTAATGTCTTCAAGGTTTACCCTAAATGTAGCATGTATCAGAAATCCGTTCCTTTTTGTGGTAGAATACTATTTCATTGTAAAGGTATGCCACATTTCTATCCATTAATCAGTTGATGGACATTGGAGTTATTTTTACTTTTTGGCTATTGTGAATAATACTGCTGTGAACACTGGTGTATAACTTTTGGTATGTGGATGTATGCTTTCTTTTCTTTTTCTTTTTTTTTTTTGTGAGTGTTGCCCAGGCTGGGGTGCAATGGCATGCTCACAGCTACCACAGCCTCAACCTCTTGGGCTCAGGCAATCCTTCTGCCTCAGCCTTCCAAGTTGCTGAAACTATAGGTGTGTACCACCAAGCCTGGCTAGTTTTTTGATTTGTTGTAGAGACGAGGTCTCGCCAAGATGCTCAGGCTGGTCTCTAACCCCTGGGCTCAAGCAATCCTCTCACCTCCGCTCCCAAAGTGCTGGGATTGCAGGCGTGAGCCCCATGCCTGGCTGAGTTTCTGGGATGTTAAAGGTGGGCTGCGGTGTGGGACTGGAAAGGTCCTAGCTGCAGCTGGCCGGTCAGCAGAGAGGTCGGCATCTGCCCTTCCAACGGCTGGTTAAGGACGACCACTGGGCGCCTGGGAGGCTGCTCAAGACTGTTTTTGGCAAGCCTCTTGGGTCCCCTCCCGCTGTGGGAGCTGTTCTGTCCTCTCAATAAATCTTGCTTTCTCTCTCTCACACACGCACACCAAAGACTTTTTCAGGTTCCTAGTTTTATAAGACTGGGCTCTTTTCTTTCCTAAACATGCAGCTTTCAAGTAACTTGACTTTGTTTTTCTTTCTAAAAGGAGAAATCCAGCCCTAAAGTGTGCCGTGCTCTCTCCCCAACCTCAGTGCCTGGCTGGTCTGCTTCTAAGGTTGGAGGTCCCCTGAGGGAGGCATCCAGCCCCGGCATTTCAAAGCCTCGGCATGGCAGGGAAGGGAACTAAAGACTGAGGTGACCCGTGGCCCTGGGCCCATCACCTTCTTCCTCCCTCACGCACAGGATCCACAGCTCCTAGAAGTTTGAAGCCACTCGCGACAAAGCTGCCTTCTGGTGGGGTCACTCAGACCATAGTTCCAGCTGGAGGCCCAGACTCAGTGAGTTGGCAGTTGTTTCCTGTGTTTTCCATCTTGTCTAGGTACAGAGCAAATGACTCCCAGAGGCAGTAGGGAGAGCACAGCAGGGCCATGTCCTCCAAGAGTCTCCCTCTCTGAGGGACCCCCCAGGGCACTGTCTCGGAGCCTGCACTTGAGCCATGCCAGCCAAACTGGGCTGGGCTGTGGCTGCAGGAAGCTCTACTTCTAGGGCTTCTGTTTTCCCTTTTTGCCTTCCTTTATCTTAATCATCGCCCTTGCTCTTGGGCCTTATCTGCTTCCTGTTACGTGAAGGGGGAAGAAAGAGCGAGAGTCAGAGTCCATCGATGAAGTATACATTCGAAGCAAAGATTTCAGACGTTTGCTAAGAAAAACCCCAACAACATAAAAGGGGAAAAGCAAGGAAATAGCAAAAACAGAACCAGAAACGAGAGCCAACACAACCCTTACGTCAGTGAACACTAGTGGAGAAAAGCGAGGGGGAGAGACTCCGGGACTAGGTTAGAAAGCAAAGTTCTACAACTCTGTTGAGGAGAGAACCTAAAGTAAAACAACACACGAGCATCAAAAATAAAATAATGTCCAAAAACAAACCAGAAGGAGGGCAGCAGAGGTAACAACATGAAAAACGCACTGAGCGCCCAATGAGCGCGCGTCCCCGGACTCCACGACTCTCGCGAGGCGGTGCCAGGGGCCAGCGGCCTCAGCAGAAGTTCCACCTGGTCACACATCAAAGGGCAGGATCCAGCTGGACACACCGCCTCTGCCAGTCAGCCAGCAGCACGGGGCTTCGCATGTGTGGCCATTAGGCTTGGCGACGAGGCAGAAAAGCAGGGCTGCAAAGCTCTGGGAACGGCTCACATGAAGTAGGAAGAATACTGGAAGTTTCTGGTATTGTAAACTGGTTGCTTCACTTGTAATAGACTTGGAAAAAGCGAACTTTGACCTCTAACTTATATGATGTACAGAAGTTTCATATTTACTAAATTTACGTTTATTAAAAACTTAAAGGTAATCAAGAACACTATAAAATTAATAGGAGAAAATATTAGTGCTTCTTGGTTGATACTTATAAAAGAGTAAAAAAAAAATTTAAAGTGTTAGGAGAAAATAACTGGAGAGAACCCTTTCTACATGTGGCACAAGAACAAGATACCATACAGGAAAACGTTCACAGGCTTGACTCTCTAAACATGAACTTGGGTGAAATGATAAGTGAATAATGCAGAAGAGAACACTTGTGACACTGATGATAGAAAAAGGGTCTTGAAAAATACTACTATTAATTATCACATATTAACAGTTAGTTGCTACAAATTAATGAATAAAAGAAACACCCTGTGGGAAATTGGTCAAGGATAACACATACTTCATAGAAGAAGAAATCAGGTGATCCAAAATTTTAAAATATATGCACTACACAGCGTTGACAGGAGTTTGAAGAAATACATATTTTGACACCACCTCAAGTAGAGGTCTAGATTGTCAGACCATCTTTGGTAATACCTATTGAAAACTTAAATGTGCTTACCTTTTGACTTCACAGTTTTACTTCTAGGAATATGTTACAGAATAGTTATGCATAAAGATACATATGGGCTAAGATGATTATAGCGGTTTCTCTTGGAATAGTAGAAAACTGAAAGCAACCTACATTCCTATAATTAGGAGACCACTGACATAAATTAAGTCACATATGTACAAAAACACTTTGTAGTTGCTAAAAAGGAACAAAGAAAACTTGTATGTACTGATATGAAACTACTTGTATGATTCATTATTGAGTGAAATTCAGAATTTACAGAAAACTACAGAGTATGATCCCATTTTTGCTTAAGCAAATATCTACACGTGAATGAAAATCAAAGGGCACACGAAGGTTGTTGATAGCAGTTACTTCCAAGAGAAGACCCTTCCTCCTTTTAATCGCACTCCCTGTAATTCTGATGCTTTATTGTTTGCAGTAAGCCAATGTTAGCTTTGCAACTAAAATTAAGACAAAGTGAAGTGTTCAGTTTTCAGTGTAGATTGCTGCCAGGCATGGAGAGGCTTGGGGAGTGCTCAATGTTTATTCTCTGCATCGTGGGGGTGGTGCCACAGGTGTATCATAAGACAAACCTACGGACCACTCACTGACTTTTTTCCCCTTTCATTGCGCATTCCTGACTGTGAATGCAGTTTACTCTCCAACCTGATGCTGACAGGTAAAGAAGGAAAAAAGAAAGTGTTTTGAAGCCCTGTAAAGCTCTCTTTGGGGACTCTGGCGTCTTTTAAGACGAGTACCTGCTCTGTCTGAAGTCTGCCACCGCGCCTATAAAACTTCATCTGCGTGTCAAGAAACTCGCTTCTTTATCGTCCTGAGGCTGCTCTCAGGTTTTCCCGGATAACTGTGCTGACTAGTCGTCAGCCAGAAAATCTTGGAATCCACCCAGCCTGCACCCTGCTTGGAAAGTCCCCCCTCCCTGGCTGAGCCAGTGTATTGATGTGTGGCTTTTTGTAAGTTCTGACCTCTTGAACTGTGTATAACCAAGCTACCACTCCAACACAGTGGGCGGGCACATGTTCTTAGGACCTCATGTCACAGGCCGAGGTCCTCAAGTTGACCAGAATAAACCATTCTAAAATATTTTACAGTTTGGCGTCTTTTTGACAACACTATCACATTGTACACATTAACGATGTTTGCTGTATGCCAATCATATCTTAATGAAGGCATAAAAAATTAAGTCAGGAGTGCAAGTCCAATTGCTGGCTATATAGTTTCTCTCACGGTGGTGACTTTTGCTACTGGCTGACTTGCTAGCTAGATACACATACCATTTAAAACTCCTAGTTGGCAGTGTTCTGAAAATAGCCAAGTTTTCCCTGAAAATGTACTATTTCACTTCAGCAGCATACACTAACTTAGCAGGTGTCCTTTGTTAAAAGTGAAGTCGGCCAGGTGCGGTGGCTCAAGCCTGTCATCCCAGCACTTTGAGAAGCCGAGGCGAGGGGATAGCCTGAGCCCACGGGTTCGAGAACAGCCTGGGCAACTCGGCGAGACCTCATCTCTACAATAAATCAAAAATTAGCCAGGCATGGTAGCACACGCCTGTAGTTCCAGCTACTTAGAAGGCTGAGGGGAAGGATCGCCAGTAGGTCGACACTGGGGTGGCTGTGAGCATGTCACTGCATTCCAGCCTGGGCGATGGAGTGAGACTCCAACTCAGAAAAAAGAAAAGTGGAATCAACTGAGACATGAAAGAGTTATCAGCCATCACATGCATTTTTGTAAGTTTATTAAAGAAAAGAAAAGAAAGTGGGGGGACACATGCATTTTTAGCAAACACTGTTGACTCTTATTCTTGCAGGGCTTCCATTAAACTAGTTCCATTAAAATAGTTCCATTAAACTATTGACTGAAGGAAGGCTATTAAACTAGTTCCATTAAAATAGTTCCATTAAACTATTGACTGAAGGCTGCTTGGCATCACCCACACCAAGCCCAGGCATCGGAGCCACATGAAACTGGGTTTACTCCAGTTTGGGTGTGTGTAGTGACCGCACTTGGTCATAGCACACTGCTCGAGCTCAGCAAAGGTGGCTGCCTGAAGGAGGAGGCAGGGGGCCTTTGATTGCTTAAATCCCCTCATGATGATGAGGAAATGGTCTACAATGCAGAAAGCTGCACACTGAAGTGCCAGGAGGCAAATGTTTCCAAGTGTGGGACTAGCTGGGGTCAAGTTCACAGGCTGACCTTCAGCCCCTCCTGTGTCTTTTCACACTTTCTAGAGCCTGGCTCTGTCTGTCCTGCTCTGGCCATCTGACTGGCCCCAGGTTAGTCCTCTTTCCATTCATCCAGAAGGACACTTCTGTGTCCTCTGCTTGACAGAAGCCAGGCAGGTTTCAGAGGGGGAAGCCACTCGACTGCATGGCTTCGCATCCAGGTGTGAACAGGTCCTGCGTTTTCACACAGAATTCCAGGCAGCAGGCAGCAGAATCTCCCTTGCAGGGGCTCCGTCCTGAATTGAGTTGCATGGGAATAGCTGTCGTCCTAGGCTGCTTGGTTATAGATTTAAGGCAAGCAGCACTGAATCGCAGTTTTAGACTCAGGCTAAGAGATGCCTGTCTTTAAGGCAGAAAGTGATTCTCAGCCTCCCACAGCTCAGGTTTCATGTGCCTGCGGCTGGTCTGTGGGTACAGCCAGGAGTTTCGGGGAGCTCGTTCCTGATCCAGGCCCACGATCCCCAGCCAGACCTCCAGAGTGAAACCCCTGAAGCCTACAGCGGGCCCTGTTGGAGGGACGGAAGACAAGTATGTGGCCAAACCCAACAGCAGGACCGTGCAGGACCTGCCTGGGCTCTGAGCTGTGCCTCCTCCCATGGTGTTTCCCATGGGGCCCCGCATGCTTCCCATATGAGACGCTTCAGGCTGTCTGAGGATCAACGATATTTATTGTGAAACCAGGAAACCACTATGAGCTTCTTGAACATGGGGGCTGGCCACAGGTTTTGAAAGCCTCAAGCACTTCTGGGGAAAGAAAGACTTCATTAGAATTGTACATCTGTTAGGTCTGTAAAAATGTTAGGTCAGTGGGCTGGTGGGCTGAGCCGGGGCCGTGGATAAGATGCACAGAATTGCACAGAAATTAGATGAGAAAAGGCTTTTTAGAAAGTAAATTAGAGAGTGTGTATGGATCCAATTCTCAAGGGAGAGAAGGGACCCGGTGTCTGAAGAAAACATGGCGGCAGGTGCTCGAGACTCGGAGCTTTTAAAGCTCCTTTGGGGTGGGCAGGACAGGCAAGCGTTTGTCGGTGATGGGGTCTGAGGACTGATGGGGTCTGAGGACGGCTGGATGGATGGGCGGGTCAGTCACATAGATCAGGAGGGCGGGGCAGGCAGCTGAAAGACAAATTCTTAGAGCAAAGATATTACTGTCTTCTGACTCGCCCAGGGTTCCAGGAAAGGACTCTTGCTGTGCGAGAGCCCAAGGAGACCAGAGAGATTCCATTTTGGGCTCCATCCTTTCACCATCACAGTCACCATCAACATCTTGCATTGAGAGGGAAGGACGGTATAACTTGTGTGCATATTCTAGGGCTTTGTGGGACGCCAGAGACAGAGACTATTCGCCTTGGAGAGGAGATGCTTTTAGGATCCACGACGAAGCATCCATCGGGCGGTCTTCAGCCATGCGAAGGCCTGCTGTTCTCTGCCTCCAGAGAGGGCCGGACTCCACTCTGGGTAAAAAAGTGAAGTCATGAGGGAGCGGCCTGGCATCCCAGACTGCCGGTCACAAGCAGGAGCAGTCACCACCTGTGTGGGATACAGAAGCACATGGCCCTCAATATGTTTTCCAGACAGATATTAAACCTCGGTCTGCTTGCAGGAAAGCAAAAGTCTGTGCTGCTTTTGCAACTGCACAAGCACGACCCTGGGGTACACTCTGTGCTCCCCCGCTGTCTAGCTGCAACCCTGGCCACGTTCCGGCATCTCCCCGTGCCTTAATCCCCCCATCTGTAAAACGAGATGCACATGAGCCTCCACCTCCCAGCTCATTAGTTAAGGGCTAAGAGGTAAGTGGTTCAGCAGGCTTAGAACAGTGCATGGCACTTAGAACAGTGCATGGCACACAGTCATCCTGTCTATTCTTTTGTGCCCCTTTTGCTCAAAGGCTGGGGAAACAGCCCAGAAGTCTCAAGTAAAACTTGGAACGAGCCACCGAGGAACAGGGCACTTCTCTGATGTGTAGCGCTCTCTCTCTCTCTCTCTCTCTCTCTCTCTCTCTCTCTGAGTTGGAGTCTCACTCTGTCACCCAGGCTGGAGTGCAGTGGCAGCCA
>NW_007089354.1:56657-57102 GCF_000164805.1 Carlito syrichta
AAAAAAAAAAAAGTAATACTGACACTATCACTGCTCGTATGATTACTGAAAATCATAGCTTACTCTTTTGACATTGTTTTGCTATTAGGGGATCTCGCTGTGAACATACAAATTACTTAGTTTTTTATTTATTTTTTATTTATTTTTTACTTATTTAATATTTATTAATATTTATTTTGTTTTATATGTAAAATAGTCACAAGGCTCCAGAGTCAAGTCTACCAAAACAAGGTTCACCAGAAGGAATTTAGTCACTCTGTCGCCCAGGCCGGAGCACAGTGGCACACTCATGACCACCGCAGCCTCGAGCTGCTGGACTCAGGTGATTCCTCCGCCTCATCCTTCCAAGTAGCTGGTACTACAGGCACGTGCCACCATACCAGGCTAATTTTTTGATTTATTGTAGAGATGAGGTCTCACCAAGTTGCCCAGGCTGGTCTCGAAC
>NW_007089354.1:57122-61880 GCF_000164805.1 Carlito syrichta
TCTCTCTCTCTCTCTCTCTCTCTCTCTCTCTCTCTCTGAGTTGGAGTCTCACTCTGTCACCCAGGCTGGAGTGCAGTGGCAGCCCATGGCCACCACAGCGCGACCTGCTGGGCTCAGGTGATCCTTCCACCTCAGCCTTCCAAGTAGCCGGAACTACAGGTGCGTGCTACCACACCAGCTAGTTTTTGATTTATTGTAGAGATGAGGTCTCGCCAAGTTGCCCAGGCAGGTCTCTAATCCGCAGGCTCAGGCTATCCTCTTGCCTCGGCCTCCCAAAGTGCTGGGATGGCAGGCTTGAGCCACCGCACCCAGCCTCGTGTGGTCCTCTTGAGAAAGGACAGAAGCGCCTTGACTGTGACTCATGGGCAGCTCTTCAGCTCTTTGCCGGCCCCTCCCCCTCGTTGCCCACAATGGATGGCAGGAGCCCCCAGCTACCTCCTGTGTGTGAAGTTGCTTCTGCTGTCGGTCTGTCTCCTGGTCCTCATGACACAGGCCACCTTCTCCAGAAGCAGGCGGTTGTCCCTCTCGATGGCGGAGAGCCGTTCCTCCTCCAGCTGTGGACAGAGGGGAAGCCTGGAGGAGCATCGCTACACTGTGCACAGTTGAAGGCTCCCCCGCCCATGCCTTCTGTGACGTGAATGCTCGCAAGTGTCACATTGTCCCGTCAGCAATGACCGGGACGCACAGCCCCTGCGCCACCTGGGGGCTGGAGTACATCGGGAAGGAGTGAGTGAGAAAGGGACAGGGAGGAGACAAGACATCTTGAAAAACCAGGTCACCCTCTCAGACTGTGGCAGTGATGCTAGTGAGGAAATCATTTGATATTTTAAGAGGGATAAGGGGGACCTTTTAGACTATACTAATAAGAGAATATTTGAGTCTCGAGGAAAAGAACATGCCTCTTGCTTCTGATTTGTTAATGGACTGATCTGCTGCTGCTGGAGACTGGACATTTAGCTTCTGCTCAGCCCATTTGCAGCATGGTTGCTTAACAGGCACAAAAGAAGCACACAGCATTTGGTCTGGGAGGCATCACTACCAGCATAACCAGCATAACCGTGCAGTTCTCACTCTCACCAGGTGACCTAAACTCCAGGAAACAAGCATTTGGAGGTGGTTAAGAAATGGTTCGGTTTACAGGAATGGTGCTAATTAATCATTCTAGAACCACGCTGTGTAGGTCACCGCGTCTGAGACATGCTGGGTCTAGTTGTCAATCAGAGGAGGATTTCCGTGGCAATTGCCAAGCAGTTCCCTGGGCAAGTTGAGGTTAACTGGTGGCCTAGCCTGCGTGTTGTCTTTGATGGGGTTGACTTGTGTGCTCCTCTCGGAGTCTGCCTTTCTATTTTCCTGGACTCTGAAGCTGGCATTTTCTAGGCAGCCCTATCGCTCTTCACTGAGAGATAGAAGTGAAGGCATACCTTCAGCCTCTTGAGTTTCAGGTGGAGGTGTTGGAACGTCGGCGGGGCACAGGTGTCGACCACTGGCCTGGCATTCTGGACCTGTGACACAAAGCAGGCAGGGTGACCCCAGGGGCAGTGTCAGCAAATAATTAAAGAGAGTTGGGATTGTACTGCTCTGGGTGGCCAACACTTGGGATGTTCGTATACTGTTATTCATGGCACCAAAGGTTCAAAATCAGCCTGTCGCAGAAAGTTCTGACCAAGGCTCACGGTTTGATTCAGAATCTGAGAATCTGTTTGCGGGAAACTGCAGCCCTCAGAGATAAGACTTCGTTAACCTTTTAAAGTAGAGAATTTAGTGGGTGCAAGGTGGAAGTCCTGACATGCTAACCACCAATGGCACTGCTATTTATTCAATACTCTACTGCCAAGAGCCCTTTTCCTGCCTTAATGACTGTCTCTGTATCTACCTCGCTTTAATTTCTGAGCCCTCCAGCAATATTTTCAGGATACACGCCTTAAACATTAATTAACTGCACAATGATCTCTACAGCATTTCCTCTTAGAAAATGTGCAAATCAGGGAAAAACTTATGTTTTTAAAACAAAATCGATTAAACGCATGCAGCCTATGTGTATCACTATTTGCAATAAAAAGGAATCCCCTCATATTCTAGATGTTTGCTCATAGCTCGTTACCTACTGGGTCATGATAGCCAACAAGAGGGCACTGGGAAGCTCCGGGATAAGCCCAAAGCACATCTGAAATGACTTCCAGGCTGGGGACTCAAACCCAGAGTGATGACAGCACAGAGGACTATGACGATGTTGGGGGCGGGGGAAGGGTGGGAGAAGGGGTAGATGGCGAGACATTCCAGAGCACACTCGGGAACTGGAACGTGGCCCCCAAAGGGAAGGGACCACTGAGCAGCAGAGGCAGAGGAGTGACGTGATCACACACACTTTTCAAAGACTCCTCTGTCTCTGTGGGCGAAAGAAGACAAGATGGGAGGCAGGGAGACCGTTCCGAGGCTCCCGTGGTCATCCAGGCAGGAATCAAGAGCCTCGGTTCTTGGGGCTGCAGGTGTGGCTGAACCACCCACAGGAGTCCGGCCCGTTTGAGATGGTGTCTGTGGGGAGGGCGAAGGGAGAGGAAGGGTGAAGAGTAGCCTCCACTTCAGTTTCGGCACCTGGGGACACCAAGAGGAGTTGAGAGTGACAGGCGGGTTGGGGGCGTGTTCACTGAACTCTGAGCCACACATGTTTAATCTGAGATGCCCACGTGGAGCTTTCCAGAAGCAAGTTTGTTCTGACTCCAGATAAAGATTCGAGATTCATTGCTGCTACTAAAAGTGTAACACTAGTTTGCCTCATTATAGACCTTGTTGACTAAGGCCTTTTGAATCCCTGATGCTGTTGGATGCTACCTCTCATCTATTATAAACGTCACAAACAAGGGGCACAACGTGCTCCCCTACAGCAAATGCCAGTTGGCAAGTGCAGAGGACGTGGCAAGGTTGAAAAATTACCATCTTGTGGCATCAGCGCAGAGGTGGGTGTGGGCAAAATCGTCACTGGATGTTCAACACTGGGGAAGACCAAGAGGACGAGGAGGAGGGTCTTAGAGGGCTCTCAGGAGAGTGCTCATCAGGGTACGAAAGCCCTTCCTCCTTCCTCCCCTTCCCTCCGCTCCCCCCCCACCTCCCCTTCCCTCCCCTGCCCTCCCTTCCTTGTGCGACTTAGGGTACAAGTAAAAGGGTCAACACATTGTGACTGGGCCCTATGCATCTCACGTCCAGTTTAATGTATCATTTCCCCCATTCTTTTTCCTCCTTGCAATTTGCTGTGAGAAAACTGGAATATGTGTCTTCTAGTATTTCCCAGTCTGGGTTTTTTTTTGTTTTGTTTTGTTTGAGTTGGAGTCTCACTTCGTTGCCCAGACTGGAGTGCAGTGGCTGCTCCCGACCACTGCAGCCTCGACCTGCTGGGCTCCGGCGACCCTTCCGCCTTAGCCTTCCGAGTAGCCAGAATTACAGGCATGCGCTACCACGCCCAGCTGATTTTTTGATTTATTGTAGAGATGAGGTCTCGCCAAGTTGCCCAGGCGGGTCTCGAACCCACGGGCTCAGGCAATCCACTCACCTCAGCCTCCCAAGGCGTGGGATTACAGGCTGAGCCACCGAGTCCAGCTCAGTCTAGGTTTTGCTGATTGAATGCCTGAAATTTTCTGTATACTGGCAGTTAGAAATTCAGGTTCCCTTTTCCCCCTTGGCAAGACCAAATCATAGGTAGTATTGTGACATTTTATCAGAAGGCACAGATTTCTGCTTGTCTCTATTTTTGTGACCTTAGCAGCAGTGAATAATCCTGGACCCATTCCTTGATAATGGGTTGGAAAATGGACATCTAATTTCATCATTCATTCTGCATCTATTTGCTGGAATGCCTTTGTCAAGACAAACACTGCCTTGGCGGGATAAACACTAGGCTTTCTTGACTCGTCAATTTCAAAATAGTAAGTTGGTTCTTAGCATCTTCCAAAGCTGACGAATGAGGTACTTTAAAAGATAAATAAAATATCATTAGGAAGTCAAATGTTAAAACATATTTGAAGTGTTTCAACCGACTGCTATGAACTTCCCTATTGATGTTCAACTTTCCACCTTTGGCCAGTGAGAGTCTCCTCCAGCAGGCTCCCAAGTCCTTCGGACACAGTGCCAGCAGTCTTATAGCTTTTCCACCTTCAGACTGACAAGATATGTGTATCACCTCTCTGTTTGGGATGAGTCATGTCTACCACTGACCCCTGGCTCTCCTGTAGGAAACAGCATTTAGAGATCACAGTCTGGGTGCTGGGAGTGTTGATGTGAGGAGTTTGCGGTTGTTCCCAGCCCTCTGCAGGGGACAGAGCTTGTTCAATCTTTCCATCTCAGCTCAGGACCAAATTCCTTCTGGTAAGCCGTGTTGCATCTCCTTTCTCCCGAGCAGAAACTCCCAGTTCTCAGCAACTCCAGCAGAATTATTCATTTGCTTTCTCCCACTCTAACACACAGCAGTCTCAAAAGTAATACCAGCCGGGCTTGGTGGCTCAGCCTGTAATCCCGCGCTTTGGGAGGCCAAGGTGAGTGAATTGCCTGAGCTCGCGGGTTCGAGACCTGCCTGGGCAAATTGGCAAGACCTCATCTCTACAATAAATCAAAAAATCAGCCGGGCATGGTAGCGTGTGCCTGTAATTCCGGCTACTCGGAAGGCTCAGGCAGAAGGATCACTGGAGCCCAGCAGGTCGAGGCTGGGGTGGCCGGGAGCGGCCACTGCACTCCAGTCTGGGCCATGGAGTGAGACTCCAACTCAAAAAA
>NW_007089354.1:61900-63206 GCF_000164805.1 Carlito syrichta
ATGAGGTCTCACCAAGTTGCCCAGGCTGGTCTCGAACCCGTGGGCTCAGGCAATCCTCTCCCCTCAGCCTCCCAAAGTGCTGGGATTATAGGCGTGAGCCACCCTGCCTGGCCTAAATTACTTAGTTTCAAAGACAACTGGAATAGCTCCTCTTAGTATGGTTATGGCATCAATTGCAGCTGCACTTAGGCTCACTTCATTTTCCATAATGAGAAATACTCTCTAGGTTTAATTTTGTTTTCTATGTAAAATATTCACAGGGCTCCAGAGTCAAGTCTGTTAAAAGCGCCTTTTTCCAAGAGGCCTGAGTTCTGTCCCATCCCTTCACCTATTCCCTGTGGATGATTCTTCTAATGTTATGGCCATTCTTTTCATTTCTAAAAACTTGAGGATATATAATATGTGTATATATTTATTATACGTGGGTGTACATATATCTATATATACATACATTTTCATCCCTTTTTTGAATAAACAGTACATTTTGTACATTTTCTCTTGCTTTTTTCATTAATCAAAATATTCTAGAAAGAACTTTACAGTAGTCTATGGAGACGTGTGTATGCCTTTCTACGGCTGCATGGTTCCTCACTGTGTGAAAGGCATCCTGACTTACTCAGCTCCTTATTGCTAGACATTTGGGTGGATTCCAACTTTGCCATTACAAAATAGTGCTGCAATTAATGCATCTCACAGTTTCTTTTTGTGTCTTTGCCAGTATAGCTTCGGAGTTGGGACTGCTGGGCAAAAGGATGAATGCCCGTGTAATCCTGTGAGATGCTGCCAGCTTTTCCCACAGGGCTGTCCCCTCTGTCTGCCACCAGCATGGTATGGTTGCGCTACTTTCTCCAGCACGCGGCCAGCAACTTTTGCCAGAGAGGTTTGCCAGAGGGAGAACTGAGAAGTGATATCAGAGTGCAAGTGTAATTTGCATTGCTGTATCATTAGTGACAGTGGCAATCTTTCTGTAGGTAACGAGTTATTTACAATTCTTCTCTTTTTTTTTTTGAGTTGGAGTCTCACTCTGTAAGATCAAGTGTAGTAGCTATTTGCAATTCTTTTCCTGTGAACGTTTGTTCATGCCACTTGCCCATTTTTATATAGGATGGTTTGCCTTTTTCTTTGTATCTTTTGGACCCTTTGTCTGTGATATAAGTTGCAATTATTTTTCCCATATTTATCCCACTTTCCCCTCGTTGCTCCTGGGTTGTGGTTAATAAAAGTTTCCCTAATCCCAAGTTATAGAGTCATTTTCCCAGCTTTTCCTCTAGGACTTGTTTCATTTTTTCTACTCGCTCTCCCAACA
>NW_007089354.1:63226-99777 GCF_000164805.1 Carlito syrichta
CGCGCCCCTCCCGCGGAAGACGCGCGAGGCGCGTGGGGCGAGGGCGCGAGGGCGGGGCCCGGGGGCGTGGGGTCGCTCCCCCGCGACGCCCCGCCTGCCCGGCCCCCGCGGGGCGCCCCGCGCCTACTTGGGGTTGCGGTGCGCGCTCCCGCGTGCAAGTCTTTGCACGGAAGTCTCCAGCCCGCTTTGGTGCATCCTGGTATCCAGCTGGTGCGGCACAGGCCAAGGAAGATGGATGCAGCCTCGCGTGGGACCCATCGCCCCTGTCTTCCTCCTGACTTCTCTTTTCCCGCCACGCCCCACCCCTGCGTGAGGAAGCACAGGCCTTGTCTGGCTTCACAGGGTCACGGCTGCAGAGAGACCGTGCCGCAGCAGGAGTGGCCGCTCGAGACTCGCCCACATCCGACTTAGGTGTTACTGGAGGGGACCCTGGGTCTCAGACTGCAGAGTTGATGCCGGGGCGAATGAAGACCCCCGGGGCTGTTGGGAGGGAATGGACATATCTTGCATGCGAGAAGGACAAGAGGAAATTTGGGGGGCCAGGAGCGGAATTCTAGAAACTGAACGATGTGCCCCCACACTCACAGACTGACGCCCACACTCCTAGTGTGACTGTATCTGGACTTCAAGTTAAGTGAGGTCGTCGCGGTAGGACCCTAATCCTCTAGAACTGGGGCTTTCTGAGAAGACCAAGACTCCTCCCTCTTTCCTCCTCTCTCTCTCTCTCTCTCTCTCTCTCTCTCTCTCTCTCTCTCTCTCTCTCTCTCTCTCTCTGCCACCGGAGGGCACAGTGAAAAGACAGCCATCTGTAAGTCAGGAAGAACACCTTCACCAGAAACTCAACCCCGCTGGAACTTTGATTCTGGAATTCCATCTTCCAGAACTGAGAAAATAAGCTTCTGTTGTTCAAGCCACCCAGTCTGTGGCGTTTATTGCGGCAGCCCAAGCAGACGAAGACAGTGAGGAATAGATCTAGTTTTGTCATTTGCCATATGACTATCCATTTATCCAACACCACGTTTCCCACTGGTTTGAGATGTCGCCGCTACGATCTGAATGTTTGTGTCTCCCAAAACTTCTATGCTGAAACCCTAACCCCAAAGGTGATGATAGGAGGTGGGCCTCTGGGAGGTGATTAGGTCAGGGGTCAGAGCCCTCATGAGTGGGACTAGTGTCCTGACAAAAGGGGCCTAAAAGAGACCCCCGCAAGAAGGACACAGCGTGAGCTAGACGTAGACCCCGTCTGTGAATCAGGAGGTGGTCCCTCGCCAGACACCACGTCTGTCGGCCCCTTGCTCTTGCACTCCCCAGCCCCTATGTGAGAAACACATTTCTGTTGTTTGCAAGCCACCCCGTTTATGGTGTTTTGCTATAGCAGCCCAAACAGCCTAAGACACTGCTGGACCTGAAGGTGTCTCCCAAAATTCACGTGTGGGAAAGCCAAACCCCAACGCAACAGTTTTGGGAGGAGAGCGTCAGTGGGAGGTGTTGAGGTCGTGAGGGGGCTTCGCTCATGGTTGGATCAATGTCACCGCACAAAGGGCTTACGGGAGTGGGTTCTCTCTCATGTGCTCTTCTGCCATGTGGGGACAAGGGCTTCATCCCTTCCTGCCCTCTGCCTCTGCCATGTGAAGACACAGCAGGAGGGCCCTCCCTGGATGCCAGGTGCTGGTGCCTGGCTCTGGGACTTCCCAGCCTGCGAGCTGTGGGAAGTAAATTATTTTCTCCATAAATCGCCCTGTCTGTGGTCGTCTGTGATAGCAGCACCAGCAGATCTATTCCGACACTACTTTTATTCTATTCTGAATTTTGATGTGCAATCAAATCTATCTAAATATTCTATTTTTCTACTGATGCTTACTAAATTATCTTTTTGTTTTCCTATTGGTTCTTTCAGGTTTTCCAGATATCTAATCATTTTATATGCACATTTAAAGATACTGCTTTCTTTCTATTTTCATGCCTTGAGTGGATATAACTTGTCTAATCTCGTGACTGATGCCTTCAGTACAATTAGAAGATTCTAAGAGCTAGCAGATATCCTTATCTTGTTTGTTATTTTAGAAGAAACACTTCCAGTTTTTTCCTATTGAGATATTGGCTTTGGGGCTGGGGTATTAATATTTTATCGTGTTAGGGAAATATCAACAGCAATTTATATCTTATTGTCTTTTTTGAGTCATAAATAGGTGTTGAATTTTGTTGAATGGTTTTTCTGCCTCTGTTGAACCAATCATGTAATTTTTTCCTCAGCTCTATTATTGTGATGAATTATATTAACAGATTTCCTTATATTGAATCATACTTAGATCTCTGAAATAAGCTTTCTTTGGTTAGGATTTTATAAAGTGTGCTGCTAGATTTTATTTGATATTATTTTATAAGGTTTTTGCATAAATATTCTCAAGTGAGATTGAGCTGTAATTTTTTTGTGTGGTATCTGTCATGTTTTGGGATCAATGTCATTATTGCTTTATACATTGGGAAATTTTCTTTTTCTCTGCTCTGGAATAGTTTAAGTAGAATTGGAGTCCGCTGATTATTAAATATTCAGTAGGATTTCCCTATGAAACCATAGATAACCGTCTGATAACTGGTATGTTTGAACTTTCTGTCTCTTCAGAAGTCAGTTTTGGTAATGAAAAGTCATTATTTTAATGTTTTGGTTTTCAATTTCTAAAATATTTTAAACGATTTTTTTAGGCCAGGCATGATGGTTTACACCTGTCATCAAAGAACTTTGGGAGGTTGAGGCAGAAGGACAGCTTGAGCCAGGAGTTCAAGACCAGCTTAGGCAGCATAGTGAGACCTTGTCTCTAAAAAATAAAAATGAAAAATTAGCCAGTCATGGTGACACTCTCCTGTAGCCTAGTTACTTGGGAGGCTAAGGTGGAAGGATTGCCTTAGCCCAGGAAGTCAAGGCTGCGTTGAGCTATGATCAGCCACTGCACTCCAGCCTGGGTGACAGAGTCAGACCCTGACTAAAAGAAAATTTGTTTTCTAATGTTTTTTGTTAAAGAGAGTTTTTAGGTTCACAGCAAAATCGAGAGGAATGTAGAGATTCCCCACGTACCCCTGCCTCTACACACGTATACCCTTCCCCACTCACACCCCCCTTCAGAGTGTTATGTTCATTACAATTGATGACTCCTCACTGACACATCATGATCACCCAAAGTCCATAGTTTAATTAGGATTTGCTCATGGTGCTGCACATTCTGTGGGTTTAGACCCACGTACGTGACGCGTATCCATCATTACAGTGACATACAGAGTAAGGTTCACTGCCCTAAACAGCCTCCGTAATCCACTTTCTCTTTCCTCCTCCCCACCCTTATCTTCTTACTGTCTCCACACCTTTTCCAGAATGTCATATAGTTGACATCATACATATGCAGCTTTTTTGGATTGGCTTCCTTCATTTAGCAATATGCATTTAAGTTTCCTCCATATCTTTTCATAATTTGTTAGCTCATTTCTTTTTAGGACTAAATGATATTCCATTGTCTGGATGTATCACAGTTGACTTATCCATTCACTTACTGTATGACATCTTTTTTGCTTCTAAGATTAGGCAATTGCAAATAAAGCTGCTATAAACACAGTTGTGCAGGTTTCTGTATGGATATAAATTTTCAACTCCTTTGGGTAAATACCAAGGAGCAGAACTGCTGGAATGATAAGAGTACATTCAATTTTGTAAGAAACTGCCTATCTGTCTTGCAAAGTAGCTTATTGTTTTGCATAGCCACCAGAAATGCATGAGAGTCCCTGTTACTCCACATCCTTGACAGCATTTGGTCTTGCTGGTGTTCTGGGTGTGCAGTGGTATCTTATTATTGCTTTAATTTGCATTTCCCTCGTGACAGAGTGTAGAGCATTTTTTCATATTCTTACTTGCCATCTGTATGTCTTCTTTGGAGAGGTGTCTGTTAAAGTCTTTGGCTCAATTTTTAAATTGGGTTGTTTGTTTTCTTACTGTTGAGTTTTAAGAGTTCTTTGTATATTTTGGAAAGCAATCTTTTATCGGAAGTATCTTTTGCAGATATTTTCTCCCAGTCCTGGCTTGCCTCCTGACTCTCTTGGCATTGTCTTTTGCAGAACAGAAATTTTTCATTTTAGTGTGGTCCAGTTTTGTCAGTTATTTCTTCCACAGGCCATGCCTTTGGTGTTGTCTCCAAGGAGTTATTCTTTACCAGCTCTGCTTGCGGATAAAAAACATCATTTCTAGGCTCAAGACCATCTAGGTGTTCTCCTATCTCATTCTTTAGGAGTTTTATAGCTTCATGTTTTACATTTATGTCTGTGATCCATTTTGAGCCAGTGTTTCTGAAGGCTGTGAGATCTGTGTCTGCATTCAGACTGTGAGTGTGTGTGTGTGTGTGTGTGTGTGTGTGTGTGTGTGTGTGTGTATGTGTGGATACTCAGTTGTTCTAGTGCCATTTGTTGAAAAGACTCTCTTTGCTCCATTGTGTTGTCTTTGCTCCCATCTTAAAGGTCAGTTGACCACACTTATGTGGGTCTATTTTGACGCTCTCTGTTCTGCTTTAGTGATCTACTTGTCTGTTCTTTCGACAATGCCACACTGTCTTGATGCCCACAGTTTTACAGTAAGTCTCCAAGTTGGGTAGTTTCAGTCCTTCAATTTTATTCTTTTCTTCCAATATCAAGTTAGCTACCCTGACTCCTTTGCCTCTCCACATAAATATTAGACTGAGTTTGTTGATATTCACACAAGAACTTGCTGGGGTTTTGATTTAGGTTGTATTGAGCCTATAGATCAAGAGGGAAAGAACTGATATCTTTACCATATTGAGTCTCCTTGTCCACGAATATAGAATGCTCTCCAATTAAACTCGTCAGAGTTTTGCAATTTTCCATATATAGATTTTGTACATATTTTGTTAGATTTATGCCTAAGTATTTCACTTGTTGGGTGTTAATATAATTGCTATTATGTTTTAAGTTTCACTTGTTCATTAACCTTATATCTTGCATCCTTGCTATAGTTGCTTATTAGTTCCACAGTTTCTTTTGGTTCATCCTTTGGGATTTTCTACATAGGTAAACGTGTCATCTGCAGACAAAGACAACTTTATTTCCTCCTTCCCAATCAGTATACCTTTTATTTCCTCTTATTGCCTTACCTAAAATTTGCAGTACAATGTTTAAAAGAAGTGGTGAGAGGGGATGTGCTTTATTCCTGATTCTGAGAAAACTTCAAGCTTCTCACCACTAAGTACAATGTTAGCTGTAGGTTTTTTTGCCGATATCCTTTATCAAGTGTGTTGAATTTCATTAAATGGCTTCTCTACATCTGTTGATATAATCATGTGATTTTTCTTTTTTCAGCCTGTTAGTTTGATAAATTACATTAATTGATTTTTGAATGATGAGCCAACCTTGTATACCTGTAATAAATCCCACTTGGTCATAGTATATAATGCTTTTTATATGTCCTGTTTTAAAAATACACTTTTGCATTTAATTTGCCTATATTTTGTTGTGGATTTTTGCATCAATGCTCATGGGAGATATTGGCTTATAGTTTTCTTGTAATATTTTTGTCTGATTTTGGTTATAAGGTAATTTTGGTTTTATAGAATGCATTAGGATTTCTCTGCTTCTATCCTCTGAAAGATATTGTAGAGAATTGGTATACTTTCTTCCTTAAATATTTGGTAGCATTCACCAGTGAACTCTTCTGGATCTAGTGTTCTGTTTTGGAAGTTTATTAATTATCGATTCAATTTATTAAATATCTATAGGTCTACTCAGATTGTCTATTTCTTTTTGTGCGAATTTTGACATATTGTATCTTTAAAGGAAAAGGTCCATTTCATCTAGGTTATCAAATTTGTGGACATAGAGTTGTTCACAGTATTTTTTCATTATCCTTGTCCATGGGATCCTTAGTGATGTTGCCTTTTTCATTTCTGTTGTTAGTAATTTGCATCCTCCTACTTTTTAAAAAATTAGCCTCACTAGAGGCTTATGGATTTTATTGATCTTTTCAAAGAATCGGCTTTTAAAGAACCAGGTTTCATTAACTTTCTCTATTGAGTTCTTATTCTCAATTTCATTGATTCCTGCCATAATTTTTATTATTTCTATACTTCTGCTAACTTTATATTTAAATTACTTTTTTTTTCTAGTTTCTTAAGACAAAAACTTGAATTATTGACTATAGATCTTTCTTTTCTAATATATGCACTAAAGTTCCAAGTTTCCCTCAAAGCACTGCTTTCACTGCTTCTCACAAATTTTGATAGGTTGTGTTTACATTTTCACTTAGTTCAAAATTTTTAAAAGTTTTTCTTGAAATCTCTTCTTTGACCCATGGGTTACTTAGAAGTGTGTTGTTTAATATCCACATGTTTTGGGATCTTCCAGTTATCGTTCTGTTATTGATTTCTAGTTTAATTTCATTTTGGTCTAAGAATAGACACTGTGTTATTTTAGTTCCTTTAAATGTGTTAATATGTGTTTTATGGTTCGGAAGATGATCCATCTTGGTGAATGTCCCATGTGAGCTTGAGAGGAATGTGTATTATGGTGTTGCTAGATGTATTAGTTGATAGATGTCAATTATAACTAGTTGATTGATGGTGTCATTGAGTTCAACTGTTTCCTTACTGATTTCTGATAGAGGGATGTGGAGGTTGCCAACTGTGATAGTGGGTTCATTCATGTTTTTCTTGCTGTTCTATCAGTCTTTGCCTCAAGTAGTTTGATACTTATTGATAGGTGCATACACATTAAGAATTCTTACGCTTTTTTGGAGAACTGACCCCACTATCATATAATTCCCTTCTTTATCCTTGATAATGTCCCTTGCTTTGAAGTCTGCTCTGTCTAAAATTAATATAGGCACTCCAGCTTTTTTAAATTCATGCTTACATGATATATTTTTCTCCATCCATTTATTTTTTTTTTCTTTTTTTTGAGTTGGAGTCTCACTCTATAGCCCAGACTGGAGTGCAGTGGCCGCTCCCGGCCACTGCAGCCTCAACCTGCTGGGCTCCGGCGATCCTTCGTCTCAGCCTTCCAAGAGGCTGGAACTACAGGCGTGCGCAACCATGCCCGGCTATTTTTTTTATTTATTGTAGAGATGAGGTCTTACTAACTTGCTTGGGTGGGTCTTAAACCCACAGGCTCAGGCAATCCACTCACCTCAGCCTCCTAAAGTGTGGGATTACAGGCTGAGCCACGGAGCCCGGCTCATCCATTTACTTTTAATCTATATGTCTTTACACTTAAAATGGGTTTCTATGGACAACGTATAGTTGAGTCTTGTTTTTGGATCCACTCTGGCAAAGTGATTATTAATATAATTGGGCTAATATCTATGTGTTACAATTTTATATTTGTTGCCCTTGTCCTAGTTTTATCTTTCACTCTTTTCTGCCTTTTGTGGTTTTAATTGAGCATTTGGTATGATTCCATTTTCTCTCCTTTCTTAGTTTATCACTATATTTCTTCTTAAAAATGTTTTTTAACTAGTTTCCCCAGAGATTACAATATACGTTTACAAGCAATCCAAGTCCACTTTCAAACAGCACTGTCCTACTTAGCAGGTAGTATGAGTATTTTATATTACAAAATAATCTGAAGACTTCCTTCCTGTCCCGCATCAATGCTGGCATTCATTTAATTTACATATAAGCATACATAAACATATTACAGATATAGATACATACATAAGCACACATAATCTAATACATTGTTGCTACTTTGAATAAGCTTTTATCTGTTAGATCAACTAAGAATAAGAAAAATAAAAGTTTATTTACTGTCACTTTTCCTTATGTCAATCCAAGTTACTGATCTATATCATTTACCTTTTCACTAAAGAATTTCTTGTAATATTTCTTGCAAGGCAGGTCAACTGACAACAAATTTCCTCAATTTTTGTTTTTCCTTCACTTTCGATGAACAATTTCTCAGAGTACAGAATTCTAGGTGTTTAGCGTTTCTCTCAATGCTTCAAACATTTGGCTCCACTTTCTTCTCCCTTGCGTGACTTCTGAGGAGAAGTCAGGTGTTTTGTTCCTTGCTTTCTTTCAGGATTTTTGTTTCTTGATTTTTGGTTTTCTATAGTCTGAAAATGATATGCCTGGGTGTAGTTTTTTAGGCATTTATCCTTTTTGGCATTCTCTAAACTTTCTGGATCTGTGGCTTGATGTCTGGCATTAATTTGCAGAAATTCTCGTTCATTATTGTTTAAAATATTTTTTCTGGTCCTTTCTCTCCTTCTTCTCCTGGTAGGCTCATTCCACATACGTTACATCTTTTATAGTTGTATCACAGTGTTTGGATACTCTGTTCTGTTTTTATTCAGGCTTTGTTCTCTTTGCTTTTCAGTTTCGAAAGTTGCTGTGGCTTGAATGTTCGTGTCTCTCCCTAATCTGTGTTGAAACTTAATTCCCACTGTGGTGGTAGTAAGAGGCAGGGCCTTTTGTGAAGTGATTGAGTCAAGAAGGCTCTGCCCTTGTGAACGGGACGTGCGCCTTGATGAGCAAGGCTTCAGAGGACTGCCTGCCCCTTCCATCCCTCCCGCCGTGTGAGGACACAGCGTTTGTCCTTTCTGTCCCTTTCGCCGTACGAGCCACAAGGAGCCACCTCGGAAGCCGAGAGTCCTCGCCCGACACCAGATCCGCTGGCGCCCTGGTCTTGGCCCTCCCAGCCTCCTGAACCGTGAGGAATGGATTTCTGTGGTTCACAGATTCCTCCATCTGTGGTGCATTGTTCTGTCAGCAGGGACAAGCTGAGACAGAGGTTTCCACGGAGATACCCGCAAACTCAGGGATTCTTTCCTCCGCAGCGCCAGTCTAGGGGGAGGTCCGGTAGCCCAGGGAAGGAGGGAGGGCACTTCTGGAAGAGACAGCGGGAAAAGAACAGAAGGGAGATGCGGGGCACAGCCGGCCTGACCGCGACGTCTTATACATGTCGGAGAGTAATGGGGGCCAGACTGGAAGACGGCTGCCCAGCTGAGGAGGAGGTTCTGGATTGTAGAGAGGGCTCTAGAAGAGGGCTCCAGAGAGGGGGAGTCATTAGGCGACGGCGGGCACGGTGTTCTCCCACAAGTCTTTTTTCTCCTCTCGTTTCATCAACACCTTTACATTCCCAGAGACTCTTGGCCAGCAATAAGAAGCTGTGACTCCCTCTACTCTTCATATGGGAGGACACTTTGTTCTCGTTCAAGTTTTGACTGCCAGTTGGAGACGTGGGCAGTGGTCAGGGGATGCTGCCCGTCCTCCCTGCTGCTTCTAGCCCCTGCGCCCCCCCACTGCCAGCTCACATTTCTCCAGCAGGCTTTGCACGGGGGCCCGCCTTGCTCTTCCCCGATTCCTTTGTCCGAGACGAGTTCCACGCCTGCGGAGAGCCCCTCCCGCTCCCTTTGCCCTCCTTCCGCCGGCCTCCTCCCACCTGGCCTTCACGCCCCTTGGCGCATCCCTGCCAGGACGCCAGGTGTCACCACCTGGTTCTGCCCCGGCCCTGAAGCTGTGCTTTCAGTTGTCCTGTTTCACCCCCTCTCCTCCTCGTCGGCTGTCTCGACTGTGTCCGAGGCTAGTTTCTTTCTTCCTTGGCTGGCTTTCTGTCTTCCCTTCATCCCTTCCCCTTGAACACTCCCACGCCAAGATGGTGGGTTTCTCAGCCCACACCCCTGCTCCTGGCCATGAGCCATGGTGGGGTGTTCCGGTAAGTCCACTCTGGGACCCAGAGGCCACAGGCTTCTGCGTCGTCACAGAGCAGCATGCATCATTGCTGGGTGAGTTTACGCTCCCAGGACACACCTGGGGCCTCAGGCTTCCTGTCAACCCGCTGCTTTTCCTTCCAGCCAGCTCTCCAGTTTCCACAGTGACAGGAGTTTTCAACCTTCTGTGTCTGACAATGACTAGGGTATGGAGCCTGGGTGCACACTTAAGCGGGGGATGTTCACAGGCCACCTATCTCATGCAGGGACTGTTCTAGTCTGTGGGATACGAAAGTGAACAACAGAATGCCCATGGGGTTTACTATCGTGCAGATTATTCAAAGAGGCAATGCTAACTGACTGATATGCATTGTTGCCACATCCACACTTTTCTTCCTCCCTCCCTCCCTCCCTTCCTCCCCCCTTCCCTCCTTCCCTTTCCTTCCTTGTCTTTGTCCTTTTTTTAAAGTCAGGGCCTCCCTCTGTAACCCAGGCTGGAATGCAGTCATACTATCACAGCCCACTGCTGCCTCCAACTCCGGGGTCAAGCGATCCTTCCACCTCAGCCTCCCAAGTAGCTGGGACTACAGGCATGCACCACCATGCCTGGCTAATTTTTTTTGGGCGGGGGGTTGATAGAGATAGGGTCTCAAACTCCTGGGCTCAAGCAGTCCACCCGTCTCAGTCTCCCTAAGTGCTGGGATTACGGGTGTGAGGCCGCGTGCCTGGCTCCACATTTTCCATCTTTCCCCACGCACAACTGCTTACTAAGTTCTCACTGCATGCTTTAGCTGCAGAGAGCATTGTGGTGGGCAGGACGGGGCCAGCACCCCAGAGAGTAGAGAGCAGGGAAAGCAAACAAGACGCAAGTAAGGAGCATGGACATCAACCATGCGGCGACATGAGACAGCAGGGCAAGGAACCAGAGGGTGCTGGGACACGCTTCCTAGAGGAGGGACAGAGAGGATTCTCGGGTTGGAGCCAAGGTCTGAGGCCCTGGAAGAGCACTCAGCGGGCCCTCCTGGGAGACAGCAGGTGCAGAGGCTGAAATAGGGATGGCTGGGCCGCCATGAGGCCCTGTGGAGAGTGGGCCCTGCAGCCCGGGCCACACAGTGTCACTTGCAGCCCAGGAGGAGGAGGAAGGCTTGACCTTCAGTTCACTCCTGGATGATCACTTAAGATCATCACAGGGCAGCAATCTGTCCCAGAACCAGAATCCAAACATCCTTTTTTAAAGAGTATTTTCCACTCCAATCAACACAGACACAGAGACGTGATAAGCTGGACACTGTTTGGTCAGTGATTCCATGAGGTGCAGGCAGAAGGCCATGGCTGGCCACTTGGTTCCACATGGGGACATTCTCAAACAGTGTTCACATTTGCATCAAATAAAATGGAGGTGATAACATCCCTTCTAACGGAGGCAAAAGTTGGCTTTTGATCCCGGTTGGAGTATGCTGCTTTGATGGGGAAAGGATCCCTCAGGTCTCTTTCTCTTAAGATACTTTCAAGTCATTTAGGAAAAATTGAGTACTTTTTAGCTACATGCCATGAGAGAGATCGGATGGTCCTAAAATATGGCACATGAAAGCCATAATCTCTTTAATGGAATTTGTATGGCAACATATATGACCAATCGTGTTAGGAACGTCATTTTAGCCATACCATCTCCAAAGAAAGGATAACCTTCAGGTCTCCAGGGAAAGCATTTGCATTTTGTGGGCATTGCTCTGTGCCCACCCGGAAGCCACAGGGCTGGGAGCCAGCAGGGCTGGGCTGGGGACTTGCCTACCTTCTTCCTGTGGTCCTGGTAGGCTTTCTCCCACGTGTGGCACAGGTACTCACTGGCACCGGGAAAAGTCAGCCGGCGGGCTCCGGGCATCTCTGCAAGGGAGTGAATGGTCTTGCTCCTTTCAGAGAGGCGCCCGCTGGGTCTGGGACGGCCGCAGAGCTTGTGTTTGCAGGTCACATGACAGTTGCCACGGCGTCCAAGCCAGAGGAAAAGAAAGGAGCCAGAAGATGGCCTGTGGGCGCTTCCAAACAAGAAAGGAGAAAAACAAAGAGGAATGGAATCTTCTTCCGCTCCAGTGGGTGTTTTCTCAAGAGATTGTGAGTAGCTCAGTGTTGCTGTTTTGGTGACCACCCCTCAGCAACGGAGGAAGAAAATTCTCACGAATCAGGTCACTGTTTTCTTCTGCCCTTCCTTCCTTCTCCCCTGCTTCCCGATCGCTCCCACCCTCCCCTCCCGCTTTCCAGTTCTTTCCTTTCTTAACGAGTGCCTTTCTTTATGCCTTCCTCATCTCCCTTCGCTCCCAACTTTGAACAATTTACAATAACTTGAGCAATTCCAAAATAGTGACGTGCAGGTTGGGGGCAGCTCTTCATTCATTTTTCTTCCAGTGGACTTAAGGATCCGTTACAGGAAAGTCTTGCTATGTGAAGCCGTCCCCTGCTCCACTGCTTTAATCTAGCTGGGCTGGGTTTTTCTTGAGACAAAGTGAACATGATGCTAGGATAGCCGCTGGTCGTTTTGTCTTTGCTGAAACTGGATGCATAGTTTTGGAGATGACGTGGTTAGAAGAATTGGCTCATGATGAAGCAGCAGTGTTAGGTTCATTACAGGATTCTAGCCTTCATCACGTTATAGTGCACGGCACTTGTGACTTTGTCTTGCAGAGTCTGAGAAGGGGACTGACTGTTCAGTCGTGCACATGTGAAGGATAGGAGGGGCTTACCTGCCCCTTCATGATGATGGAGCAGACCACCGCCCAATCACCTTAATGACCTTCCCCCATCAAAGGGAAGGGTGGAAAGGACTCAACGCCGCATCCAGCTGCCATGGCCACAGCTATGGTGTAGCTGTGTGCTCTTTAAGTTGTGACCAGGCCATGCTTTCTTAAGCTTTGGTCCCCTCCCCTCCCTTGGGGAGGTGAATCTCCTCTCTCTCTCTCTCCAATTTACTTTCTAAATAAACTATATCTTCTCATCTGACTTCTGTGCAATTCTTTGCATCTTTCTCACGACATCAGCTTGCATACCAGACACCCACACCCCCAGCGGGTCTGACCTAACATTCTGGAGGCATTGTGACCAAACAAATATCACTCGTCAAGAGCAGCTAGAACGAGCCTGATGTTCAGCTCCAGTCAAGACCTGCTGGTGATGATAGTGGAAGCACCGGTGTTGATGTTATTGAACGATTTCCCACCTGGTCCTGGGGGCATTTTTTGTTCAGGCTGTGGGGCCGATCCTGTGTTTCTCGTCTTCTCCTTTCCCGATGATCCACGTGCAGAGAAACTTCCGGCAATGCTGAGCGTTGGTGCAGGGATGAAGGCTGCAGCCTGCGTGTGCTCGCACTCACACAAAGTGTGGATCGAGGGCAGCCTGGGCGAAATATGTGCTTTTTAAGTGTGTGTTTTCACAGCGTGGGTTTGGATGCACACACTGTTTTGACACGCCTGGCCAAGTACAGGGAGCTCAAGTAAGGTGTCTGTCTGTGTGTACCTCCGACTGGTGAACCACTCAACCAGTGTTGGCTATTTGATTTGCCCTGATAGCCAGGCTCCTGGAAGAGGATCTGGAAACATCAGACATGCTGCTAAACACCAGAGAGATCACCCCCAGCTGCATGGTCTGGACTGCAGTGCACCCACCAGGCGCAAACTGTGTTTTGGTTTTTAGGATCAGACCAGAGAAGTCAGCTAACCAGCAGCAATTTGGAATCTGTCCTGAGGACACAATCTGAAACACTAACGAGGACTTATGCTCGTCAAAGAATGATGCATAGAGAGGCGACACTGCTGAGTCTGGAGCTCAATAGCAAGTACCGCACTGACTTCCACTGATGTCCTGGTTTTCCAGGATCCAGTCCACAGTACCACTTTGCATCTTGTGAGTTTCATGTTAAGTCAGCAATTTTTCTTACATTGGGCTAGGTTTTGGAGGTTTGATGCTCTACGGTTTCTATTTACATTCTGCAGAAAATAAATACCAAAGCCTATTTTTGGCCTTGGTTATCCAGATACTATCTGTGTGTTAAACTTCAGCCTTAATCAATGTTTTGGCCCCATATTAACTTTAATATTGTGTTTATCAGAAATGCCTTGAAATGTTACCAAGTGATGCCCTGAATATGTGAAGGCCGTTACGTATAATAACATTTAATACCTTAGCATATTGTATATTACATACATAAGCATATAGCTTATTATATTGTACATGCTATATAAAGTATTTGATATATGATACATATTAATTAACTCCTGGAATCCATTGTGAGGAGTCTTCATAGGAGAGAAAGTGTTTACCCTCAGGAAAAGGTGAATCAGAAATAAACCCTCCTCTCAGGCAACTTTCAGGCTACGGCAGGGTGGGACCAAGACCAGGGAAGAGTTCCTGCAGCCCAAATTCACTTGCCTAAGCACCCAAGAAAAACCCAGTTAATGAAATTTAAAAAGTGGCCCTGAGTTGATGACATCCCAAGATGCTGAGAAAAAGTGATGGTCTTTCCTCCAAAGGCTTCCAGCTTTTCCGGTGTCTCAGTGACACCCAGCATCTTGCCAAGTCGTTCCGTCACACAAGAAGCCACCACCAGAGTCAGCAGAAACAATGAAGTCAGTCAGATGATAGGACAACTACACTTACTATGCTTTAAATAACAAAAGGGAAGACTGGAAATATCTGCAGGGTACAGAAAACGGTAAAAATTTTCAACACAGAAGGAATACTTACAAAATATGACCATATCTCAGGCTGCGAAAAAGCCTCTACAGGTTTCAAAGGACTGAAATCATAATTTTCACAGCAGAACGCAGCTAGGAATTAATAACAGAGGGTAACCAGGAACTCTCATGTTTGGAAATTAATGCGATTCCAAGGTCAGGAACAAGACAGGGATGTCACTGTGGCCTTCTGCTGTCCAAGAGGTGCTTTTAGATTAGTTGGATGTATTTGTTCAGTGCCATGAACTGTCCACCCAGAAGGAAATTCAGAGTCAGACTGGCCTTCTAGAACAACTGTGTTTATTTGGGAATAGCTGGGGATGGCAGGCTATGGCTGGTCATAGGCATATTTGAGAAAGCTGGGGCAAAGGGGAGACTTTCAGAGACAGGGAAGTCCATGTCAAGTGTCTTGCAACAAACCCACTGGGTACAGGAGCTTGCTGCAGGCGCCGGCGCTAGCTTGTTGAGAAGGGAGCCATCATTAGGCAGCCATCCTAGTGCCGGCTGCTGGTCTAAATACCAGTTTTGAGGGATTGCCCTGTGAGAATCCTGCCGTCGGCAAATGCACAGGGTGTGCAGGAACGCCTTGTGGAAGGCCTGCTGCAGGAATTGGTGCGTGAGGGCTCCCTTCAAGGCCTCGCGACTCCAGTTTCTGAGGGTTTGGCACGAGTGAATCTATTTTGGTTCCAGCAACTTTCACAGAACCAGGTGTTCTCCTTGCCAGTCATCGGGAGTGGTGGCGTTCGTTGTAGTCTTAGTCACGCAGGCACTTCTCAAGAACGCTGGTCTGGAGAATCCCGTTAGGTCTGAGAATAATCTTAAGAAACGGATTCAGAAGGGTGGAAAAGCTGTATCCACAGATGACACGTGAATTTCAGGGTTACTTATTTCACTGCAGGGGGAGGCTGGAGCTGTCCACTGCCATAATTCCACCACCAGAGGCCGGCACACCATGGTCACACCATGCCCAGAACGTGATGGAGTTGGTGCAGCCTTTCCTTTTATTGGAGGGCAACAAAGCCAGTGAGGAAAGTACAGATTTGTCCCTTGTACTGCTATGTAAGAATCAGAGCCGAGAAGACACGCTGGAAAGCTACTTTGTTATAGGTAGGAAGAAAGTGATTTTAAAATTGAAAATGATGTTTATCCTACTTGTGTGGCTAATTTAAAAAATCTATTTGATGTGCAAATCAGGCCTTGACCACACCCTTTATAGCAGCCCCTCCTCCAGGACCACGTCTGGTGCCCACTGAGCTCAGAGAATTCAAAGAACCCGTAGCCTCCACCCCCACCTGCCCTGCTGTAGGACAAATTCTGTTACAGAACAAGCTAGAGTTCCCTCATTCCCTGGGTGGCGAATAGCCCTGCCCGGGTCCTCACATTGTCTGTGCGTGTGGCCAGCGGACGCCTCTTGGGTTCCTCAGCCTCGTGTTGTCTTCACGGCCTTGGGTGTCGCAGGGCATCACAGTGAAGTGCGCGCCAGACTCTCCACTTCCTGGGGCCCTGAGGCCTCCTGGGAGGGCTGCCTCTGCAGGAAACTGAGCGCTATTCCTTCGGCTGCTCCCCTCTTCTGACCCAGGCTGATGGGAGAGCTACTCTGAACTGCCAGTCTGCTTTTCCTGGAACCCCTGGGCAGGCCGGGCCGGGGCAATCGTGCCAAGAGCTCACGGCCTACGGTGCCGGAGGAAGGCACAGGCCCTGGACCTGAAGGGTCAGAGCACACACCAGAGCCAGAGGCCACCTGGTTCCCATATTGTCTGCGAAAACGCCATATCCTGCCTGGGGTCTCCACCCCAATTCCCTTTTCAGTCTGGGCGCGGAATACCGTGAGACTTCCAGAGCGGAACAGCAACATCTTTTGTGCTATTTCCAAGCAGCTGTTTTGTCCCGCGTGACTGGTCCTCTGTCTGGCTTTAGGCAAAGCTCATGTCATCTGCAGGGGAGGACCCCTCCTGGGGTGGGTGTGGGCTGTCCCAGCAAAGCAACCAGGCCCTGGAGGAGGAACAGCGGGCACTGCCAGCCAGGAAGGCAAGGGGTGGCCTGGGCTGCAGGGGCGGGTGGTGCGGCACAGAGGCCTGTGATTAGGCCTGCGGTTGCTTAGATCCTGTGTGCTCAACTCTCAATAGCCCTTGGAGCTTGGGCTCTGCAGGGGGCACAAACCAAACAGGATGTGTGTTTCTGAGTCCTGCGGGCGGTGTCCAGGAGCCCTTCCAGGGCCCAGTGAGCTCCCCAGCAACCCAGGGAGGGGACGGGCCCAGGCTCTTGGCCCCACGGCCCACTGCCCCTCGTTGCCGCTTTCGCGGATACAATCGTAAAACAAATAAACCATTTTCTCCATCATAGAAACAAGGAAGCAGTTCAAGAGTATTTTTGGCAACATATCCTGCCCTTCAAGAAAAAGGAGAAAACTCAACTGAAACACAAATGACATCCTCTCCTACAGCTGAGAAGGAAAATGAAATGTGAGAGGAAAGCAAATATGCGTCTGACCAGTCATGAAGAGCCTCGGCCTTCTAGAGGGATGGCCGTCCCAGATGGGAAATCGCCACTGTGGTCTCAGGGGAGCACTGTCGCCGCGATGGTTTGATGCTGTAGGGGAACTGTCTCTGAGAACCGTCTCTGGGATGGCTTGATGTCGAGGTGAGAATTGCCTCTGTGACTTTTTGATGTTGAGGTGGGAACTGTGGCGTGATGGTTTGATGCCGAGGTGGGGATCAACACCATGATGGGTTGACATCTCTGGTGAGAACTGTCGCCATGAAGGTTTGATGTAGAGGAACTGTCACTCTGATGGTTCGATGTTGAGGTGGGAATTGTTGCCTGATGGTTTGATGTCCAACGTGATGGTTGACGCCGAGGTGGGAATCGTGGCTGCGGTGGCGCTGCGCTTGTTGCACGTCTTCAGGTGACCAGGCGTAGGTGTGGACCAAAGGCCTCATGTCCCAGCCAGCTCGATGACTTGGGGCGCCTTCTCTTTGGTCTGAGCCAGTCCCTGTAGCTCCTCAGTCTGTCCTCACGCTGCACAAGGACTTCCTCCCACTTCTCCTCCTCCTCTTCCTTCCTCCAGAATTGCTCACCATAATTCCCGTTAATTTAGAGAGCGCGACTTCCACTCGATGTTCTCGGTGGAAAGCAATCTGATTAAAGCTATGCCTACTGCTCCCACAACCCTTCTAGGATTTTTTGTTTGTTTGTTTTGTTTTGTTTTGTTTTGTTTTGAGTTGGAGTCTCACTCTCTTGCCCAGGTTGGAGTGCCATGGCACACTCAAGGCCCCCCAGCGTCGACCTGCTGGGCTCCAGCGATCCTTCCGCCTCAGCCTTCCAAGCAGCCAGAACTACAGGCGTGCTGCCACACCTGGCTAATTTATTGATTTACTGTAGAGACGAGGTCTTGCCAAGTTGCCAAGTTGAGGACTCAGGCAATCCTCTCGCCTCGACTTCCCAACGTGCAGGGATGACAGGCTGAGCCACCAAGCCCGGCCCTTCCTGAGCTTATTGTTTAATGGGCAGAATTTCAAGTAAGGCAACTAAATAAGGTGTAGTTCAGGATTTCTTAACCACGGCATGATTGACATTTTGGACCAGGCAACTCTTTGTTGTGGGGACTGCTCCCACAGCACCCTCGGAGCAGTCATGCACAGGCAGGAGTTGCAGGCAGGGAGGAGGGTCCCTCCCCAGGAGTGGACCGTTCCGTGCATTGTCAGGCGCTGAGCCGCCCTGGCCTCCGCCGATCCTCTGTGCCCATGGGAGCTGGAGGCCATGGCAGAACTAACCCCTCACGCTCAGCATGACAGCCAGAGCCTCCAGACATTGCTAACTGTCCCCTGGGGGCTGGTGGGGACAAAACCGGTTTATCGGTAAAACCTTAGGCACAGTGACTTGGTTAGTCTTCAGGGAGAGTGTTTTGGGACCATATGCCTGTGACATCAGAGCAGATGGTTGCTTTCACCTGGTGAAATGGCGACTGTTTGTTTTCACCTGAATCCCAGGGGGGCGGGGAGGGCCGACTGGCCAGAGAGGGTGTAGCTGTGAGAGAGGCAGTTAGAGGGAAAGGTGGGTCTCCCTTAGCCACAGTCTGTGTGTGGTGAAGGGGCCGTGAAGACGGACTGGCTGAGGGAGACGGGGCGTCAGGAGTGAGCCAGGAAGTCGGTAGCTGACTGGGACGCAGGGCGTCCTCTTGCAGCGTGCCACTGTCCGCCCGGTTGCAGGGCTCTCAGAACCAGGCTGCAGATGGGATTCCCGCGGGACACTCCTCGTGCCTGCCAGTGCAAGCCCGAGCTGAGGAGGCATTTGACACGGCAACAGAGACATGGGGCCCAGGAGGAAGAACACCTGGAAACTCGCAGGGATCGTGGCGAGGATAACAGTTGGCACAAGCTGTGCTTTCGGCAGTCTGGCCCGTTGACCGAGACTGGCCAGGTTTGGTAAGATGCCGGCTCACTGCAGCCCGGCGCTCTCCGTCAGCAGGGCTGCACGGGAGGGTGCGTGCCCTCGGGGCTGAGCCCGCCGAGGGCAAGACCGCGTCCTGGCGAGGGTGGGAGGCCTGGGCTGGGAGCACCAGCTCTGCCGTGGCCTTGGAGAGCGTGCTGTGTGAGAAAGGCTGGGCGGCCCTTGTTATGCGAGGGGTGGCAGCGCTTTCGAAGGACCGCGCTCCGGTCTCAGGACCCAAGGCGGGGCAGTTGCCTCCCTGACTTCAGTGCTCCTGGAGTCCGATTAGGACGCACTCACGGCCACCGGGGTGGCTCCCAGAGGAAGGGCACCAGCTGAGGGGTGGCGAACGCGGAGGAAGCAGTCGAAACGAGCCCTCCGCCGTTCCGCAGGCTTTCCCTTTGGGTTCCAGTCCTGCCGGTGGAGGTCGCCCGAAGACACGAGCGCCCTCCGCCCACGAGGGGCTGTCCGCTGCGGGGGGCGTCTCCGTCCGCCGCCTCCAGCCGGGCTGCGTCCGCCCCTCTGCGCACGCGCGCTCCTGAGTGGCTGGGGCATCCCCGGAGCAGCAAGCACAGGCGGAGCTGGAGGCTGGGCGGCGGGTCCCTCCCCTGGCGTGGTCGGAGAGCCTCCCTGCCCGGGAGGCTGGCCACCCTCCTGGCCCAGCTCCCCCGAGAGCCGCCCCGGCCCCCTCTGCCCTGCCAGGGCCTTGGGGATTCGCCCGGCCAGGCGTGGGGTGCGCACTTCCACCGGCGGAGGGTGTTCATGCCGGTGCGGCCGAAGCGGAAGGCCAAGTGGCTGTGAAGCCGCCCGATGGGGAGGCCCGGGCAGCCTGGGTGTCGATGAGGCACTGTCCCCGGGAAGGTGACGGACCGTTGAGGGAACCCAGCTCCCTGGCCATGGCCCCTTGCTTCCGTCGCAGGGCTTCCCAAGTCTGTGGAAAGAGCTCATCCACTCTGCTCTCGTTCAGCTATGTTCCTATTATAAGTGGGTGGTGCAGGCGACTCCCAGGGTGTCTCCCCAGCTCCCAGGACCCTCCAGCCTGCCGGACCTGCCGGCTCTTGCTTATGACCCCACCTCTGCCCTGGGCTTGGGCCCCAGTTGACTGATTAACGAAATGACTTCTCGAGAAACTGGATTTGTCTGATGCCACCAGTCTGTCTAGCGTGTGGCTGGCACCGAGACCCGGGAGAGCCGTGAGGGAGAAGATGGGGGAGAGGCAGGGGCAACAGTCTTCAGGAGAGGGGCTGAGAATGGGTCCAGGAGGCCTGGTGGGCTCTGGTGGCTTTCCTGGCACTGGCTTTGGTCTACAAGAAGCCCCTTCCCTTGAGTTTACGGCAGACTCTAGAATCTCCCAATAACTTCTTCTGTCTTGAGTCTAGAGTGGACAGAGACCACAAGAGAATCTTAGAGAATCTAAGAGAATCTAAGACAACAAGATAAAGTCATTCTTGTGTCCACCTAGTTTTATACATTGGTAATACTTGTCCTCCTGGGGAAACAGAAAAGTACCCCTACCTTCTTTGATAGAAAAACTCAGATTTCTGGTTGACTAGTTCTTATTTTTCTTTCACTCCCAGGAAAACCGGGAAGAACTGGCAAGATATTTAAGCTCATGTTCCCACATGAAGAACTTTCAAAGTGCCTTGCACTTCCTAGAGGAGCTCTCTGTTACACCCGGATCACCTGCATTTGTTAAGATCTGGAAGTTGCATTAGTCCCTCAGATAGAAACCCAGTTATACTGGTTTATAGTTACATACAGTTGTTACATGGGGTTTAAAAATAGGGCGCGGTGGCTCAACCTGTAATCCCAGCACTTGGGAGGCCGAGGCAAGAGGATTGCCTGAGCCCAGGGGGTTCAAGACCAGCCTGGGAAACTTGGTGAGACCTTATCTCTACAGTAAGTCAAAAAAAAAACAGTCGGGCGTGGTGGCAGGCACCTGTAGTTCCAACTACTTGGAAGGCTGAGGCGGAAGGATCGCCGGAGCCCAGCAGGTCGAGGCTGCGGTGGCCGTGAGTGTGCCACTGCACGCAAGCCTGGGCGACAAGAGTGAGACTCCAACAAAAAAAAAAAAAAAAAAAGGACCCTCATCTCTCTTCTGAGATTCTTTGCTTTTCTCCACTGGCCATCACTTCACTAACAGCGAGCAAGGAGTTCTTAACACTGGATTCTCCCCAGGACAAAATGGTTTTAGATGTCAGAAAAGCACTCTGTCGTCACTTACCCATGGGCCAGAGACACTCTTTGGTCATTTTATTTTTTAAGTAGAAGAGATCATTGTCAAAATGGCACTCAGACCCAAGCATTAGTCACGACTGTCATTTCATCTGTCCACGGCAGGCCCAGATGCACCCACATCCAGGGGCTGAGACGGCACAGGGCCTGGGTGTTTTGATTCTTGACCTGCTGAAGTCCTCATGTGTGCACTGTCTTGGTGAAACACTGAGGTATTTCAACGGCAATGCTCTACTCCCTTCTATAAACTGTACAAGGATGTCTTGGCTTCGAGGACATGGAGCTGAAAGGTTTGGCCTGATCTTGGTTGAGGACACGCGCTGGTTGCCTTCCCTGAGACAGTGAGATGCCGGTGAAGGGTCCTCTCTCCCGGGTCCCAAGCGCAGCCCCTGGGGGGGGGGAGGAAGGGAAGCCCGGCTGGGGGGGGGGCTGCCCAGCTCTCATTCCTTCCTTGTCCTGGTAGAGCTGTTTACTGGCTGAGCTTCCTGACCACTAACGCTCCCTGGACAGTTTCCAGCTGAGTTCCTGACCCCTCATCTTTATGGAGACGACGCTGACTAAGATTTCCGAAAACGTGCTTGCTCTCTGCCAAAGCCGGTGGTTCCTATTCCTTCCCGCCTCGCCACGGTTTGTTTCTTCCCAGCCTGTCTTGCACCTCCTGCCCTCTCCTGGGGAAAAGAACCGCAGAGTTAGCTCAAAGCCAAAGAAGCTGAAGTCCGAGCCTCGCCTGCATGGCCCCGGGCGGGTGTGTTTTCCCGCCCAAGGACGCAGTGTCCCCTGAGGTTGCACAGAATGTGGGAGGGGGTCTGCGGGTTCCCCCTCCTCAGCCAAAGGAGCCCTCCTCAAACACGGGCACTATGTTGGTGTTGTCCTTCAGTGTGTTTGAAGGAAACCTCCCAGCGCTCAGACAAATGATCAAAGGCCATAGTCACCAGCAGCCACCCCCCACGCATCGCAAGTGTTCATGCGAGCAACACACTAGTCTACGCTAGTGGCGACCAAGTCAGGAGACTTTAGGGAATTAGATGGCGAGTGGGAGGGCTCAGCGCGGCGCCAGAGTCCTTGTGGTGACATATGCGAGGGGGAGCTGGGCCCTGAGACCTGCAAGCCAGCAGACGATGGGCCGGGAGACATGTGCCTGAGAGGACGACACGGTCCTCTTTGTATGCAGAAAGTGGAGGCTCAGCGCACTGGTGGCACCCTCAGATTTTTGCTCACGCCGTGCAGCGCTCGTCTCGTAGGAGACGACACGGCCAACAGGAAGAGGCAGCACAGCGAGTGGGAGATGCCACCGGCGGCCTCAGGAAGCACGGCCATCCTGCGGGGCGCCGGGTGCCCATCCTGGAGCAGGAGGAGGGGAGGATGCGGGCCTGCACAGGGCTCCCTGACGCCACTCGGGCCGGGCTCACAGTGGCACCGGGGGGCCTGGCGGCGGACACCGGTCTTCTCGGCCTGGGATGGACCTTGACCCGAAGAACGGACTTATTCAAGACGGTGCCACTCAAGCATTGCCGCAGCATCTGGAAGCTGACTGCAAGACGATGGAACAATGGAAAGGTGATCAGGGGACACGGCCGACCGTGCTTTGAAGTGAGTCAACAACAGACACAACACTCAAAAAGGCAACTTGGGCTGGGCACGGTGGCTCACGCCGGTCATCCCAGCCCTCCGCGAGGCAGAGCGGGGAGGGTTGCTTGAGCCCAGGAGTTTGAGACCAGCCTAGGCAACACAGCAAGACCTTATCGCTACAAAAAGTTTGAAAATCAGCCAGGCGTGATGGCGTGCACTGTAGTCCCAGGTACTTGGGAGGCTGAGGTAGAAGGATCGCCTGAAGCCCAGCAAGTCAAGGCTGTGGTGAGCTGTAATCGTGCCACTGCACTCTGGCCTGGGAGACAGAGTGAGACCCTAATGTGTACACACACACACACACACACAAACACACACACACACTCTCACACATACACAGTCGACTGCAGAATACCATTCACAAGCAATATCCCCCTCCTACACTCAGCTCTTATTTTTATTTTGAGTCAGAATCTCACTCTGGGCTCAGGCTGGAGTGCTGTGGCACTCTACGGCCACCACAGCCTCGAACCACTGGGCTCAGGCAATCCTTCCGCCTCAGCCTTCCAAGTAGCTGGAACTGCAGGCACCCACCACCATGCCTGGCTGATTTTCCGATTTATTGTAGAGGCAGTCTCGCCAAGTTCCCCAGGCTGGTCTCGAATCCCAGGCTCAGGCAATCTTCTCACCACCTCTCAAAGTGTTGGGATGACAGGCAGGAGCCACTGTGCCCGGCTGCACTCAGTTCTCAGAAGAGTAAGAGTCTAGTGTTTGTTTCCACCTCCAAGAACACTGGGCGTCAACGCAGGGCATCTTTTCTGTGGTAGAAAGCCTCCAAGTGTCTGAGGACTCTTGGACACTGTGTGACCTCTGGCTGAGAGCATGCACGGCTGCCCTCCCCTGCAGGACCCTCTGGCTCAAAGGCAGTGGGAGGGTGGGGAGCTCCTGGACCGAGAGCCTGAGGTGCCTCCTGGACCCCAAGTGAAGACCAAGCCCATGGCCACGACACTGCGGTGTGAAACAGTGGAGGGAAAAGGACATTTCCCTCCTCCTGTTGGAAAACAAACGAACAAACAAACAAAATAAACAAAAGGCGAAAGAGAAACACCTTCCAGGTCTGAGGACACTAAGAGACATCTGTGAATGAACCACCAGATGGGGAAGGCCTGGGAGGTGCAAGGGAGCCCCGAGGAGGCCTAGAGCAGTCTGAGGACCCATGGGGAGGCCCAGGAGCCCTGAGGCAGCCTGGAGAGGTACAGGGAGGCGAGGTCTGGGGAGCCCTGAGGGGGCCTGGGGAGGCCTAGGGTGGCCGGGGAGCCCCAAGAAGGCCTGAAGAGGCTGAGGACCCTTGGGGAGGCCTAGGGAGCCCTGAGGAGGCCCGAGAGGCCTGGAGAGGCCTAGGAACTCCAAGGGAGACCTGGGAGGTCTGTGGAGGCTGGAGGAGCCTTGAGGAGTTCTGAAGAGCCCCGCTGATTCGAGGATCCCGGGCTCCCCAGGGCTGGAGGGCAGTGGCACGATCACAGCTTGCCGCAGCCTCAACCTCCTGGGCTCAGGAGATTCTTCTGCCTCAGCTTCCCAAGTAGCTGGGAGTACAGGCACCACCACACCTGGCTTGTTCCGTTTTTGAAAATTTTCTTTTTTTTTTTCTTTTTTGAGTTGGAGTCTCCCTCTGTCGCCCAGACTGGAGTGCAGTGGCCTCTCCCGGCCACCGCAGCCTCGATCTGCTGGGCTCCGGTGATCCTTCCGCCTCAGCCTTCCGAGTAGCCGGAATTACAGGCATGTGCTACCATGCCCGGCTGATTTTTTGATTTATTGTAGAGATGAGGTCTTGCTGCCCAGGCGGGTCTCGAACCTGTGGGCTCAGGCAATCCACTCACACCGGCCTCCCCAAGTGCAGGATTACAGGCTGAGCCACCAAGCCCGGCTTGAAAAATATCTTACTCTATCTGAGCCACAGAGCAAGACTCTGACTCTAAAAAAAAAAATTTTTTTTAAGGGAAAGGAACAAATAAAACAATTAGAAGAAGCAGAAAAACATGGCTACAAAGGGAAGGAAAACTGTGACCAAACAAATCTCAGACTAAGACACATAAAGATACCTACATATAGCAAACAACAGAACACAGAATGTATAGTGAAACTTTTATTTTATTTTATTTTTTGAGTTGGGTCTCACCCTGTCACACAGGCTGGAGTGCAGTGACGTGCTTACACCTCACCACAGTCTTGACCTCCTAGGCTCGTGTGATCCTTCCACCTCAACCTCCCAAGTAACTGGGACTACAGGGTGCGCCACCATGGCTAACTTTTTAGTAGAGATGCAGTCTCACTATGTTGCGCAGGCTGGCCTCGAACTTCTGGGCCCGAGCGATGCTCCTTCCTCAGTCTCCCAGAGTGCTGGGATGACGGACATGCACCACTGTGCCCAGCTTCATAGTGACATTTTAAAAAGAGAACCTATTATAAGCGGGAAAAAATAACATGAAATACGACAAAATTAAGAGCAACTGCATCCGTCCTATCCACCAACGTCCAAAATAAGCTCAACTCCCCATTAAACTAAAAGACTCTCACGTTGAATCACAAAGCAAAACCCACCCTCATGCTGTGTGCAAGAAACATACCCAAACCAAAGTGACCCAGCGAGTTTACAATGAAAGGTGGGCAAAGTCACGCAGACAAATGACCCTGGAAAAAATTCACATGTAGCATGTATTTTTTTTCTTTTGAAAGCAGGATTTGTTGGAAAAGCTCTCAGAGTGTGAGGGAACCCCAGGGGGTTGCCCTATTTTTTTCAACTAGACAAGATAAAGAATGAAAAAGCAGCCACAAAAATATCTGAAAAAACTAAAGGTGGTTGGGGTGGTGAGGTATGTCAACAGAAAGACCAAGGAAGAAATTAGAAAACCCATAAACACACCCAAGTTTATACAGGAATCTAGTGGCTTAAAATGGCATTTTGTGAATTTTTAAGGAAAAGATTATTTCACAAATTGTCTCGAGACAATGGAATAGCCATGGGAAAAAATTATTTCAGATTCACACCTTACACCAAAATAAATTTTAGATAAATAAAAATTTAACTGGGGGAAATGAAAGCATAAAAGCAGTAAATGAAAACATGAGAGATTTTAAAAATAATTTAAAGGAGAAAGATCTTTCTAAGTACAATACAAAGATCCAGAAGTCATAAAATAAAAGGTTAATAAATTTGATTCCATAAAAATACAACAGATTGTCAACAAAAACTCAATGTAAACACAATCCTAAGGCAAAAACAAACACACAAACTAGGGGAAGTATTTGCAACTTGTAGACAAAAAGCTAATTTTTTAAATAAATAAGGGAAACCAACACATTATCACAAAAGACTACAGACCTGACAGAAAAATGAGGATTGAGATGGATACTTCACAGAAAATAAAAGCATTCCCCTAAAGTAGGTCACATGTGGTCCAGGACAGCTAGTAATGTGACCCCACAAAATATTTTGGCCTCATGGTTTTCAGCATTATTTTCTTTGTGACCCCATGTATAGCTCTATTTTTGAAGTTCACAATCATGTCTTATTCATGACCTCGCTTTTTGGCAGCTCATACATTTGTGAGCAACTGTTTTCAATTATGAAGCACGTGAAGAGCAAAATTCGAACACACATTTCTGACGAGCACCCTGAAAACTCACCAAGAATCATGACCACTTCCATCAAACCAGACATTGACAGATTAGTTTTACAAAACAAGGTCAAGTTTCCCACTAGTTTTATGTTGTTCCCATTTTTCTAAACTTTATAATAAAAATATTTTAAAATGAAGTCTTATTATGTATAGACACTAACTGTTATATGATTTATGTGTGGCCCAAGACAATTCCTCTTTACTCGATGCAGCCCAGGGAAGCCAAAAGACTGGACACCACTGCCATAAAGTATGACAGGACCCATGGCATCAAGGACTGCACATCAGTGTTACATTAAGCTCCTGTGGGACAGTCCCCAGGCTGTCCACCATGTCAGTCCTCTCCCCCATGCTGGACAGAGGGGGCCCTCCACCTCCCTCACATGGGCAGTGGCCCCATGGTTCACTGCTCGTGGAATGTGAGTGGACATAGCACGTGCTACTTGGAGACTCGGGCCTTCGGATGGCGCCTATGCCTTCTCCGCCCTTTCCTTCAACTGGACCGGGACCCCCGTGACCACACAAGGGATGGTCGCCTCACACTTACGGACATCAAGAAATGCAAAGTAACACAAAGAAGAAATAAGCATACGCAGGAGGAATTTGTTGAGGCATTATTTGTAAGAGGAGGAGATACTGCATGTCCACCAACAGGAGGGTGGTTTGTGATACACCTGCTTGAGAGACTGTTTTTTAAGCTAAAGCTGTTCCGTGTGTGAAATCGAGAAGTGAAAGTACTTCTGTGTGTTGACAGTAGAAAAGAATGCAGCATTATGTAGAAGGTGGAGCTAAGACACAAAGAGTGAGGTATGTAAAAGTCATCTTTGGCTTGAGGCATGTTGGTCTCTTAAAGTTCTGGGGTGCTTTTGTTTATTTGTTTTTCTGTTTGAACGGCTACCTCTTTAAAAATTCCTCTGTAAGAGACAGAACAGACAGGACACAGTGGTTTATGCCTGTAATCCCAGCACTTTGGAAGGCCAGGGCAGGAGGATCACTTGTGCCCAGGAGTTCAAGACCAGCTTGGGTGAGAGAGTGAGATCCCGTCTCAATAATAATAATAACAACAACAACAACTAACTGGGCGCGGTGGCATCCAAGTAGTCCCAGTTACTTGGGAGGCGAGGTGGAAGGATCGCCTGAGCCCAGAAGATGGAGACTGCAGTGAGCCATGTTCATACCACTGCACTCCAGTCTGGGCAACAGAGTGAGACCCTGACTAAAAATAAGACACAGAAATAAAAGGGAGAACGTTTATTGTAACCATTCCAGATTAAGTGTTGGGGAAAGAGGAAGTCTTCCGTCAAAACACAAAGTTCTGCACGAATCATATTAGAAGCATATCTCCGTCACGGGGTAACACTTCAGGTCAGCGGGTCTCAGAGTGTGGGCCCCAGGTGAGGCGACGCCCCGCTCCACCCCAGGGCTGTTCCTGCTTAACATGGAAAGTCCCACGTTCCGGGAGCCCCCCTTCGTCCCTGGCAGACGAGGGACTGTCACCCCATTCTGGGTCCAACAGCAAAGCATCACTTGGGAAGCTGACAGAACTGTGGATTCTGGACCCGCCATCGACCAGCGGGCCGGGATCTTGAGGGGCGGGCCAGCTTCTGGCAGGTCCATCGGGGGGCAACAGTGCTGCTGAGGGCTGGGAGGCTGCTTCAGGAGGCCCTGGGTCCAGGCCTCATCTGGGGAAGGCCTGGAGGACTTGGGCAGACAGCAGCTCCCCCAATACCAGTGGCTGGGGCAGAGCTGATGCCGTGTCTTTGCGGGTGGACCTGCCGCTGGACCACCACCTTCGCCAAGGGGAGGGGCCGGACAGGGCAGTGTCTGCCAGGCTCCGAGCTGGGAGTGTGTCGAGTGACTCTGGGGGTGAATTCCTAGGTTCCTCCTTTTACTTGGCGACATTGCCGTCACTTCCAGCAGGCAGTCCATGCTAAACGCTCTTGCTGGAAAGTGTGAGTGAACCAAGTGATTGACTTGGGTCCTGAAACCCCAGCTGTGGCACATTGCAGGGCACTTGCAGTCCAACGATGTCACCAGCAGTGCGGAGGGGAAGCCTGTCATAGAGTAAGCTTGTGCTTGCGTGAGGTGGTGGGTCACTAAAAAGAGCACGCTCTCAACCAGCTCACCTTCAACACAGCCTCTGGAACAACCACTGGGGAGAGGAGAACCTATTCAGCAAACGGTGCTGGGAAAACTGGCTGACCACATGCAGAAGAGTGAAACAGGACCCCTACCTGTCCCCATACACAAAAACCAACTCTAAATGGATCAAAGACCTCAACGTGAAACCTCAAGCTATAAGAATCTCAGAAAATGCAGGAGACACCCTTATAGAAATTGGAAATGGCAACCAATTCCTGATCAAAACCCCAAGTACCCCTGCCATAAGAGATAAGATAGACACGTGGGACCTCATCAAACTGACAAGCATCTGAAAAGCCAAAGAAACCATCAAGAGAGTGGGGGGACAGCCCACAGAATGGGAAAAAATATTTGCCACCTGTATATCTGACAAAGGCCTAACATCTAGGATCTACAAGGAACACAAACGTGCCGAAGGAAAAAAGCAAACAGCCCCATTAAAAAGTGGGCGAAAGACATGAATAGACACTTCTCAAAAGAAGAGAGACGGGCAGCCAACAGACACGTGACAAGGTGCTCAGCCTCACTCATCATCAGAGAAATGCAGATCAAAACCACACTGAGACACCACCCAACCCCTGTAAGAACGGCCATCATTAATGAAACAGACAACAACAGATGCTGGCGAGGATGCGGAGAAAAAGGAATGCTTCTACACTGCTGGGGGGAATGCAAACTGGTGCAACCTCTTTGGAAGACAGTGGCGATTTCTGAAAGAACTAGCAATTGACCCTCCATACGACCCAGCAATCCCCCTAGGGGGAATATACCTGGAGGAACTCAACTCATTCTACAAAAAAGATACCTGCACACATATGTTTGTTGCAGCTCTATTCACAGTAACAAAAACATGGAACCAACCATGTTGCCCATCGAAGCTGGACTGGATACAAAAAATGTGGTACATATACACAATGGAATATTATGCAGCCATAAAGAAGGACAAACATATGGACTTTGCAGCAACTTGAATGGATTTAGAGTCGCTCATACTCGGCAATCTATCACAGAAACAACAGAGTGCCGTATGTTCTCAATCATAAGCGGACCTCGAACAATTATAATACTATAAGAAAGGGATTGGCAGTAGTGGGAAACTGTCAGGGGAGGGGAGGTGGGATTGGCAGTTGAGAGAAACTGCCAGGGGAAGGAGAGGCACACCTCATCAATAAGGGTACCTGCTTAATGAACATTTGTATACTTAACCCTGAATTGTACCCCACATTTTTAAAATAGAAAATTTTTTAAAACCCTAAAAAATAAATAAGTAAATAAAAAAGAACACACTCAGCCGGGCATGGTGGCTCAAGCCTATAATCCCAGCACTTTGGGAGGCCAAGGTGAGAGGATTGCCTGAGCTCAGGGGTTCGAGACCAACCTGAGAAACTTGGTGAGACCCCGTCTGTACAATAAATCAAAAAATTAGCTGGGCGTGGTAGCACACATCTGTAGCTCCAGCTACTTGGAAGGTTGAGGTGGAAGGATCGCCTGAGCCTGGCAGGTCGAGGCTGCGGTGGCCGTGAGCTTGCCACCGCACTCCAGCCTGAGTGACAGAGTGAGACTCCAACTCAAGAAAAAAAAAAAGGCATGCTCTTCAGCCCCATGACACTGAGACTGGAAAAATAAAATATAAACTATGGTATTCTGAAATTCAGCACCTGTTTACTTAATCGCATTGTAAAATGTACCGTGCTTTACAGTGGTATGCCAATGTTTTCCGGTCTTGGTGAAAAGACCTATGAAATGCCTTCACCAGAACAGAGAAGAAAATAAGATGATTGAGTGACGTGTGTGTGTGTGTGTGTGAGAGAGACCAAGAATGCAATCTCTTTTTTCTTTCTTAAGGAGAAAACTTGAGACAGAGTAAAGAAAATGGCCCTATAAATCTGTCTTGTATTCCTATCACTTCACAGTTGCCTTTAAACAAAAACTGTACGTCATGGGTTATTTTCTGCTACCTGAGAAATTGTTTCGTGTGATGCTGATGTGGATGACGTCCAAGTCCAGCTGCCTGTTGTCTCAGGGCATTGTTATGGGCCACCCTCAGCGTGACGGTGAGATGCAGCCAGCAGGACATGCCCAGCCCTGGTCCGAGCCAGCGGAGGACGCTTGCTGGCCGTGGCTGCCTGTCTGGGCCGTGATGGAAACCAGGGAGCTCCCACCTTGCAAAGCTGAGAAAAGCGGCGGGAGCTTCATGCCAGCCTGTGGTCGTGGTGTCTGCTGTCCCGTGAGCCCTCAGAAGGCCCACTCCCTCGGCCCTTCTGGAAGAAAGCTAAGGCTGGATGAGCAGTAACGCGGCCCTCTCTGAGTTCTGAGTCAGGGTTGTGGTGACTCATCCCAGAAGCCCACCAGGACTCGAGCTCTTGGCCTGATGCTGAGTGTCAAGCACTGCTGGAGACCCTACTGACCCTCTGGGCAGGTTGGGCCTTGCCTGTGGGCTCAGGGACTCACGGAAAAGGAGAGTTTTAAAGGGCACCGTAAGCGTGCTTGGAGTTTTAAGATGCTGCGAGCGCAAAGCCTTCGGGTATCTTCGGTCTCTCTTAAGAGAGCCGCGAGCGAGCTAATATTCACATGTGTGCCTCTCAGTACGTAGCTTAAGCGCTGCACTAATGTAGAGAACAAAGATCATATGAAATCAGAGGCGAAGCAGAAGTACAAGAATCTATCAAAAAAGGGCCAAAGACTAAACAACCACTCAAAAATTTCTGATTATGGTAGGGGGAAACTGAGGTGCAGATGATGCTGATATGCACTTAGCAAGTGGGAAGCTCATTAGGAGTAAAATGTCAGCTCTAGGTTCTGGTTTGGGGCTGCAACAGCTGTTTCTGCTTACTTTCTTCCTGACTCTGTGCCTTAAACATTAGAACGCAGCACGTCCGGGCAGGGGAAGCATCGTTTCACGAAATGTTCATGTGTGTGCAGCGGGCTATGACCTGAGACGTGTTCGCTTTCATGGGTCTTTTCATGAGCATCTGAGCCATTCTGGAACTGACGTCTTTGGCTCCTTTCCTGCCCGAGCCTGGTTTGGGGAGCAGTGCAGTGCCTACCGGGGGCTGAGGTAGAGGAGATTCTGGAAAAGGAGACCTGGAGAGAAGCATGCAACAGGAGCCCGAGTAATAGCACGAGGGCGCGGCTGTCGGGGCTTCCTCCCCTTGCAGGCCGGGAACCCACCCCAGCCGCACGGGGCTTCCTGTGACCAAACCACAAGGGCGGCACGGGGCTTGCGAGAGGTTTCTTCTGGCCTCCACCTTCCTCTCGCTCAGACAACAAGGACCCATTTCCACGAAGGGCTCACAGGGGGCAAGGTGGGTAAACAGAGGTCACGCCCTTCCTGGGGAGGGGTGGTTTCGGTTTCCTGCAGGGCGGACTCGGGGCCCCTGGGGCCACAGCAAGAACAGGAGCAACTCGGTGAGCGGCAGCCACCACCGCCCAGCCCTTCTGTTTTAAACATTTTTATTTGGAGATCACTGCAGGATCGCACACAGCTGGAAGCAGCAACATGGACAGAGCCTGTGTCCCCTTCACTGACCCCCCAGCGGCAGCCCCTTGCCAGTTGTGCCACAGGGGGCTGCCACGACAGAATCCGTGACCGGCCGCAAACGCACCAGCTGCACACACATGCATGTGGGCACGAGTGTGTGTGACTGTGTGTGTGTGTGTGTGTGTGTGTGTGTGTGTGTGTGTGAGAGAGAGAGTGAGAGAGAGACAGTGTGTGTGATGTGTGTAGACCCGTGCGAATTTATCTCATGTGCTGGTGTATGTCGAGATAAAGACTGTTTCCATCCCCAAGGATCCCTCCTACCTGCTTTTCTAGCCAGTCCCTCCCACCCTAGTCTCCCCGGATGGCTCGGGCCCCCGCCCTGGGGCTCAGAGCCCAACCCCTTCTCTTCCGTGGCCGGGCTTATGTCGGCGTGGGAGAGGTCTGCAGACCCACCAGGTGTGCCGCACGGTGCGGTGCCAGGAGGGTGCAGGAGAGGGAAGCACCTGCCCTCGGCGAAGGGACCGCAAGGAAAGCCACACGGCCTGTTTCTTATTCACCAGGCCCTGGCCTGGTAGCTGTCCACACACCGCGGCTGACTCAGGCCCGCCACGCTCCAGGGCGGGCGCTGCCGCCAAGCCAGTCCCTGCCTAGAGGCAGACTTGGAATTCACCTGGAGGAGGAGTGATGCTCACATCAACTCACCTGAAGGCCCAAGGGCCACTGAAGCCACGTCTCGGGCCCACAGTGCAGTAGAAGCACGCTGACCCATCATTTCAGACTCAAGGCTCTGGGCAGGTGCCGTGGAGTGGGTTCGCGAGCACCCGTGGCTGATGCCGCTCCCTCACCCGCTCTCCCTGCCCCCACCCTGCACAGCAGGCTGACTCTTGCTCCGCCCACCGCCCCACCCCTCCCTGAGGCTGGGGATGGGTGACTGGGCTCGCTGAGCAGCACGTGGCGAGTGGTCCCAGGACGGGCCACTGTGAGGCAGGGGCAGCCCTCGCTGGTCTCCCCAAAGCACTGCAGCCGGGGAAATGGGCGTTTTCCAGGCCATGCGGTCACTGCGTGGACACCTGCTTCTCGGAGGTTCTCTCTGTGCATCTGTCCCACCTCCTCCTCCCAGAAAGAGCTCCCCGCCCCAGGCAGAGGGAAGGCAGCAGAAAGGCAAGCTCTCCAGCGGGCGGTGGGGGGGAGGTCTTTCCCTTTAGCCCACAGGGCCCGCGGGCAGACGCGGTCTGGGTGCTCAGTCATTGAACTCGGTGTTGAGCTTGGTGTTAAACCCGTGAACTGCTAGACAGAGCACGTGTTCATTCGGCCAAACTGTGTGACCACCGCGTAAGATGGCATGTAAATACTGACAAGACGAGAAGAACGAGAAACACTTGGGTGTCAGTGCTGGGTGTGCGTCTTTGCCCTTTGATGGTGGTGACTATTGTGCTGGGTCCCTCAGTCTAATGCTTTATAGAAAGAGCCACTCGTGCTGGCCATCGACAAAATTCATTTCACCTGACTGCAACATGGCTCGAGAAGAGCCTGGGACTTTCTGCTGTGTTTATCGCCGGGTCTCCCGTGTCTGGTTCCTCGGACGGGAAGCATCTGTGGGTCAGATCAGGATTTCCTGCAGCCCGGGGCCTTCCGTGCCCCTCAGAGCTTGTGTGAGACTTGCTGTGAGGAAGGCAGCATCAGAACAGGGCCCAGTCTGCAAATTCCCACCCCAAGTTCTGTGGGGCAGTTGCTCCTCTTCTCTTAAACTTCCGCTGGCACCATTCTATGGCAATTTTAGGTGGGGAAACAGATATCTGCCACCACAACTGAGAAGAGAAGGTTTGAAGTCTAGTTCATCGGTAACTCGAGGAGTGTCTCAAAAAAGCACCTAGACATTTGGCTCATTAGGGTCAAAAAGAACGAGTGAACTTTATGACAACAAAACACTCTTTCTGAGAGAATGTTCTTCACCATCAGTGGCCGAGGTGTCACACAAGCCCTCTCAGAAGGCGAATCCCCTAAAATATATGGAGTTCTGCTTCCCTATGAATTCAGAGGGCAGCCGCACTGGCATTCATCAAGTAACATCCCATATTAATGCGATTGAGTTTTCTTATTAAGAGGCTAGAGTGGGCCCAGAGCCCTGAAACCTTCACTGACACAGGGTGCCTCGGACGTTGGCAAGTTTGTTCCCACCCTCTGAGCGCGTGTGTCTAAGAGCAAGAGTCTTGTCAAAGCCTCCGGTGAGCGGGTGACTTCTCGCCCAGAAGTAGGGTGTGATTAAAACAATGCCACCAATGGAGCGCACCTGCCCAGACGGTCTGGGTCTCTCTGGACTGCATGACGGTGTGACGTATGCCGGAGGCTGCGCCGCCAGGAGACGGCAAACGGCGCCTGACTTGTGCTCCGCGGGTGGCTGGCCGTGGACGGGGGGCTGTGTGGCCTGTCCTGGTGCAGCTGCTGCAGCTGGGCCACCTGCCTGGCTGAGACCGTGGGGGCTCCCCGTCAGCCCACAGAATCCATCCGGCTGCCTGACACCGCGGGGGCGCCCGTCACCCTCGAGTTGATTGCTCGGCTGAGACTGCGGGGCTCCCTGTTATCCCCCGAGTTGCTCTGCCTGCTGAGACCGAGGGGCGCTCCTGAACTGATCTGCCTCATCAGAAGCTGGACTGGTGAACCGGGTGCTCCCTGGGTCTTCTAGGGCACTGGCTCCCGTCTTCCCAGGGAAGAGCCGCAGTTCTGCCCTTCCATCCGGGCACCCACTTGGCCTCAGACTGCAACGGCTCTCGGCTCGCAGGCCAAGGAGCCAGCGTGGGTGTTGCGACACCTGCCAAATACAGACATTCAGCAGGTGTCGCTTTCTGTGAGAAGAGACACGGTCACCTGGGCCCACAGATCCAGCAGACCCTCTGGGAGTCCATCCTGGCCTGGGAATCCCCCGTCACCTGGACCTCACGTGTTTCTGCTCTAACAGAGGCACAAGGGCCCTTCATCTCTGGGCAGGGAAGGGAGACCCTGGGCCGCCCGCTCCTCAGAATGTCTAAGTGGTCCTCTCCCTGCTATGGTCCCCGGTTAAATGGCCACCGGCCCTCTGGAGACGGCCGAGGGCATCCCAGGCCCACACCTGTGTGCTTGGGGCCTCAGGGGCTCAGCCTCTCCTCCACCACTGGGCTCTGGGCATGTGGCTGGAAACTGGGCAAGGAAGGTGACTTTTGGGGGCAATTTTTTGAGTTGGGGTCTCACTCTGTCTACCATGCTGGAGTTCAGTGGCACGATCCTGGCTCACTGCAGCCGTGATCTCCTGGGCTTGGGGATCGTCCGCACTCAGTTTCCCGAGTGGCTGGGACTCCAGGCTTGTGCCACCACACCAGGCTAATTTTTTGATTTTTTTGTAGACGAGGTCTCACTATGTTGCCCAGGCTGGGCTCAAACTCCTGGGCTCACACAATCCTCCTGCCTCAGCTTCCCAGAATACTGGGATTACAGGTATGAGCCACTGTGCCCAGCCTTGGGACAACTTTCTTTAGGTCCCTGGTACCCGCCCTTGATTTCCTTTGGTTTTGTAAGTGGAACCCAAGCCAGTCCTGCTGGTCGACTGCCTGTCTTATCCCTGGTGCAATTTTTTCGACCAACATTCCCTCAGCTCTGCAGCTGGGGCTCCTGGCCGCCCCTCTGACCGTGCTGCTCATGACAGTCCCTGCTCTGGCTTGCACCCTGGTGGGTGAGAGTCAGCACCGGCCCCTGTCGCTCCCCTGTCTGAGCGTCCGCAGGGCCCTCAGGGAGCCCAGCCTCACAGCAACTTCTCCACCCTCAGCTGGGCCCACCCCCACGTGCCACCAGCGCCAGGAGCGTCACCAGCACCAGTGTGTCCAGGATGCTCTGTGGCTGTGTCTGATGCTTTGTTCCGCCTCCCCGGAGCCCAGCCTCTTGGCACTCGCCCCGCATCAACTCGCACTCCTTGCTGGTGAGTGCCCGCTGGTCCTGAGGCTCCAGGGCTGACTCGCTCTGCCTCCGCGGCCAGGCCCAGTGCTGCTCCGGCTGGGCGGTCTGGTGGAGGGTGGGGCGGGAGGCCCGCCTGCAGAGGTCTCCGTGGACCTTCGAGGGCCAGGAGAGCATTTGCCTTCTCAGGGAGAAGTGGGACACCCACACGGGCCCAGCACGTTGGAGACACCTGGGACTCAGTGTTTCGGAGCTCGTTCACACAGAGGCGCCCACGCAAGCCTCAGAGGCCCCTTCCCCCGCCCAGGGCCCTGACCCTGAGAGCGCAGGCTTCCCTGAGCTCCGCCTTTTGTGTGACCACGTCCTGGCCCTGATCCACAGCCTTTTTGGCCTCTGGTCGCAGGAGATGGCACGAGGAGGCTTTGTGCGTCACCCTCCTCTGTCGGTGGTGATCTCTGCATCCTCTTGCCCTCGGCACAAGCACCTGCTCCCCCAGCTCACGCCATGGCCTTTTCCCAGCCATCCAACACCGCAGATGCTGCGCCTGCCAGCGCCTCCTCCGGCGGAGACCCGGCTCCCGCTCGCAGGTGCTGCCGCGCGACAGGGCTCCCTGGGCTGCGGAGGGAGCGGGTCCTCACAGCCGGCGGGCGGTGCTGCTTCCAAGACCCGCTCCCGGCGAGGGA
>NW_007089355.1:0-301 GCF_000164805.1 Carlito syrichta
AGAGTCTCACTCTGTCACCCAGACTGGAGTATAGTGGCATGCTCATGGCCACCGCAGCCTTGACCTGCTGGGCTCAGGCGATCCTTCAGCCTCAGCCTTCCACATAGGTAGAACTACAGGCACACACCACCACACCCAACTAATTTTTTAAAAATTTATTGTAGGCAGTACATTGAGCTCCATAGAGACAGCGCCGGGGCAGGCGAGAGCCGGACGGGCACTGGGCGACTCGGTGCCGCGCGGAGGAAAAATAACCGAACATGGGCAAAGGAGATCCCAAGAAGCCGAGAGGCAAAATGTC
>NW_007089356.1:0-344 GCF_000164805.1 Carlito syrichta
CCAAATAGGAAAAGAGGAAGTCAAGTTATCTCTCTTTGCAGATGACATGATTGTGTACCTTGAAAACCTGAGAATCTGTCAAAAACCTCCTTACTCTGGTAAAGGACTTTGACAAAGTCTCAGGGTATAAAATAAACGTACAAAAGACAATCGCATTTCTTTACACCAATAATAAACAAACAGAAGCCCAAATAAAAAAGCACAATTCCATTCACAATAGCCAAAAAAATTTGAAATACCTTGGCATCGCCCTAACCAGAAACGTGAAAGACTTTTACAATGAAAACTACAAAACACTGCTCAAAGAAATCAAAAATGACACAAACAAGTGGAAAAATATCCCA
>NW_007089357.1:0-839 GCF_000164805.1 Carlito syrichta
AATGAAAGAATTCACTGCCATTAGGTCTGCACCACAAAAAATACTGGAGAAAATTCTTCATATTGAAAGGAAATGATACCAGATGGCAACTCAGTGCTACAACAAACGAACTGCAGAACACACATTCTTTTTAAGTGCACATGGAATTTTCAGCCACATGTGATACCACTAACATGTTTTAGTAAAATTTAAATGTTGGAAATTTGACATGGTATGTTGTCTCACAACAGTGGAACTAAATTAAATATTTAAAAGCTTCCTGGAAAATACCCAAACATTCATATTTTTTATTCAGTAATTAAAAATACATTTCTAAGCAATGATGGGTAAAAGAAGAAATCAAAAGGAAAATGATAAAATATTATGAATTGAATGATCCAAAAACATAACATAAAATTTGTGAGGAGCAGCTAAAGCAGTACTTAGAGGAACATGCCTAAGTGTAAATACTCATATGGGGGGGGACTTAAAACAGTGCTCAAAGTTTCCACCATAGGGTAGAGCAAAGTATACCTATAGTAAGTAGAAAGAAAAAAATAATAAGTATGGGATAAGAATACAAATAATAAGATAGAAAAGTGATGAAAAGAGAAATTAACAACATCAAATAAAATTGGTTTTTTAGGAAAGATGAATAAAATTGGTAATCCCCTAACCAGACTGATTTAGAAAAGGAGAGAGAAAGCACACATCTCCAATGTCAAGAATGAAAATGAGAATATCATCATAGAACTAACAAACACCAAAATGACTTTAGGCACTGGATATTCCTTTGCTGCAGTTCTTCAGCAGTGAAGGGAGGGAAATGAGCAGGGCTTGGAAGGGAGGGGAAGGGAAGG
>NW_007089358.1:0-415 GCF_000164805.1 Carlito syrichta
TCCTTCCGCCTCAGCCTTCCAAGTAGCTGAAACTACAGGCGCGCGCTACCACGCCCGGCTGATTTTTTTGATTTACTGTAGAGATGAGGTCTTGCTGCACAGGCAGGTCTCGAACCCGCGGGCTCAGGCAATCCACTCACCTCAGTCTCCCAAAGGCATGGGATTACAGTCACCGAGCCCGGCTCCCTATCTCGATTTCCTTCTCTCCCTCTATAAAAAAACTTAACCCAGCCGGGCTTGGAGACTCAGCCTGTAATCCAAGCGCTTTGGGAGGCCGAGGTGAGTGGAGTGCCTGAGACTGTGGGTTTGAGACCTGCCTAGACAACTTGGTGAGACCTCATCTCTACAATAAATCAAAAATTAGCCGGGCATGGTAGCACGCGCCTGTAGTTCCAGCTACTTGGCAGGCTGAGGC
>NW_007089359.1:0-356 GCF_000164805.1 Carlito syrichta
TGGAGAGGGTGTGACGAAAAGGGAACACTTCTACACTGTTGGTGGGAGTGCAAACTAGTGTAACCTCTGTGGAAAACAGTATGGAGATTCCTAAAAGCTCTAAATATTGACCTCCCATTTGACCCCGCAATTCCCTTACTGGAATATACCCTGAAGAACTCAAATCACTCCATAAAAAAGATACCTGCACACGTATGTTTATCGCAGCACTGTTCACAATAGCAAGAATGTGGAAGCAACCATGCTGTCCATCAAAATAGGAGAAGACTGAATTTTAAAAATGTGGTACATATACACAATGGAATACTACACAGCCATAAAAAAGAACAAAATCATGAATTTTGCAGCAACCTGGA
>NW_007089359.1:376-1812 GCF_000164805.1 Carlito syrichta
TAATACTATAAGAAAGGACTGACAGTGATGGGAAACTATGGGGGGGAGGGGAAGGGAGATGGGATTAACGGTAGTCAATATCTGTCTGGGGATGGGGAGACACCTCTTATCAACAAGGGTGCCTGAACGAAGCATATTTGTATACCTAACCCTTAACTATACCCCACAATATCATATCAAAAAATATTGATTAATAAATAAATAAATAAAATAAAATAAAATCCAAAATAGTAAATGTCTTGATTTTTTTATGAGTTTGGAAAGACTCAAACAATTGTGAAAATATTGGGTAAGTTACATATATAATTCTTTCCAAAACTCCTGTTCACACTTTCCTCTAAGATGTAGTTTCAACCAGCCAAAGATTATGGCTTCAACATGTTGCTAGTTGTCTTGTTACTCTGGAAGCTGCCTCACACCAAAATAAGACTTGCTGTTCCCCTGAGACAAGATAACTTTCATTGCATGGGCAACCTCTGTGTCTGTAGGCCATCCCATCATGCTAAACTCTGTGTTCTAACTACTGGAATGGAGCTGGGGGTAGCAAGGACAGTATTGATGGTGAGCCCAAAATGATGACTCTAGGGATGAGGTTGGCCAGACTCAGAGTGCACTGCTGGTGTCAGTCCTGGGAGAGCAGACTCCCCAGCAGCAGCAACAGCAGCTGGGACCACAAGGATCCAGCAGGCAGCAGGGGAAGGAGCAGGGTGGAAAGTGTTGACAGCTGTTGTTTGAAATCAATAGCTTCCAGTTCAGAGCAGTTCACCATATCCAGTATACGCTAATACTTTGAGACATTTCCTGGGCAATCGTCTAGAAACTCGTGTGTGTGTGTGTCCCAAAAGAATCGAATTTGTTTTTGGAGGGTGGGCCCCTTTTAGTACAGGCTTCCCCGCTAGGTAAGTGTTCTCGGAATCCATCCATATCAGTGTACCGGCTAGTGTTGTGAGAGGCAGCATTCCGCTTCAGGGAGGTCTTTTTTATTCTTTTGGAGATTCTTTCAACATGTTTGCCCATTTCATGATGGGTGATTTATAAACATACCTGCCCACACTGCACTGCCCAAAAACAGCATGACTCCTGTGCCCCACAATCCCTACTCGCCTCACCCCGAGCAGCTTTATTTTTCTTTCTGGATGAAAAAAGGCCTCAAAGGAAAATGTTTTGCCAAAGAGGAAGATGTGAAACAAAAAAACTGCAAAGCGTTAAAAGGCATCAAGATTGACGAGTTCAAGACCGTTTTGAGCAGTGGAAAAGCATTTCAGTGGGTGTATTGCAACAAATGGGGAGTACTTTGAAGGTGACTGAAGTTTAAACATGTAAGAATACACACATTTTTGTAAATTATGAATTTTTTTTATCCCGTGTGTGTGTGTGTGTGTGTGTGTGTGTGTGTGGTGTTTGAGTTGGAGTCTCACTCTGTTGGTCAGGTTGGA